>NC_072783.1:15905703-16205703 GCF_022539595.1 Amphiprion ocellaris | reverse complement strand
AAAAAAGTATGACTCTTGAGCCACCGAGGTAATCAAAGGAACAGACGCTCTCAGATGTTATAGTATGTTGTACACGGGATAGACATGAGTTCCACTACCACTTGGATGGAAACATGGGACAGTTTAGATCACAACTAAAATGCAGCATTGAACCTTGTAAAACTGTTGAACTGACTACTTGAATGACAGCAAAATCAGCAAACACTAATCAGTGGCTCTACGTCAGTGTTTTTTAAACATGACGCAGAGAGAAAGCTGACTTTGAAAGGAAGACATGATTCAATAAGATCACATCTGAGCAATGTCAGAACAAGTTGTTCTTGATGTCAAATTACAGTTTTTTAAGATATCATTGTATTTGACCATTGATGTCAAGCCCTTAATTTCCAGCTCCAGGTAGTGGCAGTCTTTCCTTTGTGGTTGCCTTCCTCAGCTACCTTAGCAGGTAGCTGTAGCCATTGGCCAGAAGCAGATATCGTCAGGTGGTGCACAACCTTCACTCTTCACTGAGTGTTTCGACCCTCAACCACAACATTCTCCTGTTGGTGGGCCAGTAGTGAGAGGCCAGCTCATTGCCCACCTGCTCTTGGCCTCCAGTCTTCCTCCTCTTGCTTACTCCAAATCCAACACGAGGCATGTTCCGCCTCTTCAACCATCCTACAAGCAGCTTGCTTCTTGCTCCACTCATCCAGGCCCAGAGCTGACAGCAAATGCCATGCCGACTTGGCTGGGAAGCCCCGGCACCCAGTCTCCACCAGAAACAGCTACACCTGCCAGCCCTTGTCTCTGCACTCTTGGATAAGAGGCTGGTACTTTGAGGCCTTAATCTCGTGGGCCTCTTCGCTGCCTTCCTCCAATGGCACCATCAGTTCGACCAAAATTATCTTCTGGTCTTTCGTTGACCACAGCACAATGTCTGGCCGGAGGGTTGTTTGAACCACCTCCAGGAACTGCAACCCAAGAAAGGCTTTTACAATTTTCATGGTAAAACTTTCTTCCAATACACAGACAAGTGTTTTTTTTTTTTGTTTTTTTTTCATGGATTTAAGAAATAGCCAGAGCGGGACATTGATAAGTGGCATTTTGCAATAGTAATAAAGGGTCCCACTGCTTCAGTTGAAGCATGTCATGATATATTTGTTTGCACCTCCTATACCACACAATAAAAAAATAAAAAAGAATAACTCTTTTGTCGTCATGATTGCCTTCATCATATTTACATCTGATGGGACAATGAGACAAATACTAATTACCCAAAATTATGCTGTTGTGGTTTTGGAATTAAGTTCCCACTTCTCATAATGTGAATGTAAAACTAAGTAAAAAACAACAATTAAAAAAACATCTAAAAAAACACTTTTTTGACTGAAGACAATTTGCATTTGAATGATATCTACAGCACAGCAAAGGAGAAGCCAGCAAATGGATTTACTGTGACAAAGGTAGCACAAATGAAAATGATAAATCATGCAGTTACAAATATTTAACACTCTTCTTGTTGTGATTTGCTGAACGAATAAAGTATTTTCAGTACGCTCAACAAGACTAATTGGGCTGTTGTGTGAAAATTAGTTCAATGTGCTTCCTAGACATTCATTATCATTTATATAAAAGTTCATTCAGCTGATTTTGTTGGTTGCTGTTCACTAGACCATAGGGTCAGGGATTTTAAATAAGAGTTTATAGAAGAGTGTGATTTTTTAAAGTAAACTAATATCTACAAAGGGCTTAAAATAAAATGTTTATGTTTTATTTTCTTTACCTGATCACCCTCTTTCAATGGGTACAAGCATGTTCCCTTAACAGTCATAGCATTTCCTTTATGTCACTGTATTTCCACGCCATCTTTGGACTGTAGGAAAGGAATGTCAATATCAGCATTGTCTGGCCCAAAGACAATGCCCCACCAAAACTGAAACTTAGTAAATTGCTTGTGAATCTGAACAAAACCAGGAAAAAATTGCTTTTGTGTATTTAGGTGGAGCTACGTGGTAGAAATATTTAAATAGTTTGTTAAACAACACAGGCACTGTAACTCTGACATCTTTTTCAGGCTCAGTCAGGCTCAGTCTTACAGCTACACATCAAACTGTAGTTAATTTTTTTCCCCACTTTTATTCAGTCCATTCTTCAGCCATGATCCTCTCTATCTCTACCTCTACACCTCCATCTCTACCCCTCTACCTCTTCTCCTCTACCTCTACCCCTCTATCTCTACCTCTACCCCTCTATCTCTATCTCTCTACCTCTTCTGTCCCTCTCAACCCGCCCGGCCAGCAGGCAGATGGGTCCCCCTACATTAGAGCCGGGTTCTGCTCGAGGTTTTTTTCCCTGTTAAAAGGGTGTTTTCCTTGCCACTGTCGCCTTTTGGCTTGCTCTGGGGGTCAGGCATATGGGTTCTGTAAAGCGTCTCGAGACAATTTGTAATTGGCACTATATAAATAAAATTGAATTGAATTGAATTGATCCATAAGTGAGTTAAGAGGTTGAGCTTACTTCAGACATGTCTGTAATACCTGCAGGACATAGAAGAACATTTTTACTTTCTTGTATATTCTGATACACTGCATTTCTTACATCAAAGCCATGGAAACAGACTTGGTGTATAAATCCTGACATGCATGAAGCATGTCACTCCAATATCCACTCACACTTCAACTACAAAGACAAAATAATTGTTGCAGCCAAAAAAAAATGCCATATGTTCATAATGGCTTTTACATTGTTGTCAGTGTTTGTGGTTTGATTGGCACTCTTTTAATTAGATCATTTGGTTCTGCTACTCTTGAATGATTTAGTGGCACCTGACTGATTCAGGTACCCAACTTCAGATGTAATCAAAATCAAAACTTACCTGATATTTTACATCATATGAAGTAACAAAGTTCCTACACTTGCTCCTCTGCTGAGTTGCGCTCTTCACATGTGCCAAAAATAGTAATGGCGTCAAAAACGAAACTTAAGGATCCTTAGTGGGTGTGGTTATGCATTTTACTCCAGGAGAACTTCCTCTGAATATTTACTCCCACTCTAGCATCCAAAGGTAGTGATTTCACTCCTAAAAGATTAGAAATTACTCTTTTTGAGTAAAATATTTTTTACTCTGGTAAAAATACTCTCCAATTTTTGCTGTGTATTGTAAATACAACTTGTATTTTTGCTTATGCCTTGTGATGTGTCTCTTACCTGCACTGGACCCTCAGTAGCGGATTCGCAACACATCACTCATTCAATCAACATGTGGGATGCAAAAGAAACAATGTCACCATTTATAAGGGAACCCACACACAAACACTATCAAGGACAACCAATGAAGACAGTGTTTATTTACAATATTGAATTAAAAAGGTGATATCAAAGTGCAGGTAACCACAAGACAGAAAACAAATAACCCATGGGAATTAACTAGGGAATTGACTGATGTGAAAAATCAAAGACACCAGAAACTCCCAAGTGATTAACATTACAAACATGGGGCCGAGACACAGAGCAAGGAACCAACTGGGAAAACTCAATTTAACGAAGGAGCTGAGAGACTGGGGAGGGTACGATACTAAACCCAAAGAGCTACACACGGAGCACAGAATCTACATGGAAGACACATGACAATAATTACCAGCAGAGCTATGAGACAGAGCTAGAGCTAACCACAATCAAATACTATAAGGTGAATACATGAATAGACTGAGTTAGTGAGGAAAAATGACAGCGATGAAACAGGCTAAAGGTAAGGCAAACTTAGCTGGCAAATTGGGGCTGGAAAAGGGCAGGCAATAGTCTTTGTAGTGGTAGGTGGTCTGTGACTAAAAGACTGAAGCATTCAAGTGAAGGCAGCTTTTAGATATCGGAAGATCTTTCACATAATGGTCGTGAAACAGACAGCAGAATTAGATGGGATTTTCCAGAGGGGAGTGGATAACACTGTAGGGGATCTGGTCAAGGCTTTTGGATGCAGATTGACGATCTGGCAATGAGTGATTGTCTGAGTCTGGGTCTTATGGAGAGGAGTGCTAATTGGAGGCAGGTGAGCAACTCTTGTGCGGGTGTTCACACTCGCTGCTGATTAGGCAGCAGCTCAGTCAAACATACACAGAGGAAGAGAGGAAGAAGGAGGAGGCACTGCCAGCAAATCAAGGCAGAGGCAGAGACTCTGACAAACACTACTCAAGAAAAAAAAGTCTAAGAGGATATACCTTTAGAATAGGTTCTTACATCACCACTTGATCACAATGACAGTGGTCATAATGTTTAATTTTGAAGACTGTGATTCATAAAGAGAGAGGGTTTTGGAAGCAAAATACACCATATTGTTATGTTTGTCAGAATCTGAATTGTTCAACTTCCATTGTGTAGTTTGGTGGCTATGTGAAAATACTACACTGACAGAGGAGTTCACCATTGTAAAATATGCTTGTAGTGGTTGAAAAATGTATTAAATAGATACTGTTCATCATTTTCCTACGCTATACACCAAAAATCAATGAAACATATTAAGAACACAAGGAAGGATCTTTTTCTGTAACAAACAGAAGTAGGCTGACCCATCCTCCCCACATCAGTAAGTTTCTTACACTCCCTTACAACTGTCTGCCAGAATCTACTGACTCTGTGTCACTGGAAATTTGGGATGTAGCTTGAACAGCAGATACAGCTGTCTACTAACTGTGTTGCTTAGTTGTTTTCTCTGTTTGCTGCCAGTGAAGTGACACCATAGATGGGGTGGTGTGTGCTGGAACAAAAAATCACCATGGATGTCTGGATGCTTTTTTGTGGTATTTTATGTGCAGAGAGCAATGCAGAGACCTGTGTGTTTAATGAAGAAATGGTCAGAGGGAACAATTTACAGGCTTTGCACAGATGGGAAATGCTGAAAATGATATTTAGGTCAATAGTCAGAATAGATTTACCATTCAAAATCATAACAGTCACTGACCAAATATCAGGATGGCACCAAGTTAATACATTATAGGCACTATGTGGAGGGAACAAAAAGTTCCCAATATAGCTTTTTGGTGTCCCAAGGCAGTAAAGCAGAACTTGTTGTATTGACAACTAAAAGGCAATATTCTGACTTACTCACTTATGAACAATTTAGTCTCCACTCCTCATTTGAATTTTCATTTCAAACCTAGACTGCAGCATTGAAGAGTGTTGAATTATTCAGTCAGTAACTTCATCAAATGCAGCATTAGGGTAGTTATTATTGGAGTTTCATGCTCATCCTCGCACAATGTTTTGCAAGTCACTGAAGTTAAAATATTGTTTGAGCAATGCCAGCCAGGGGTGTGTGGCTTCATCTTCAGTGTGTCTTTCTCATTGTCATTAACCTGCTGCTGAATGACTGGGGTTTGTATTACCAGCAGACTCTGACTTAGACACCATCTCTGCTAAGAGTGTTACTGAGCATGTTGTGATCAGTTCCAAAGAGGACCCAAATGCTGGACACAGAGACTGTTACGTCCCCGAGAACTAGGGGATGAGGGGAGTGACAAATAGAAAGGAGGAACAGATACAGAGGCAGGAAAACTGATTGTATGACCTCAACAAAAAGAAATTTATTTACCAAAAAAAAAAAGATTCCAACACAAAGCAGGCTTCGTAAATACAAAGCTGGTCACCCTATCACACAGCCCTTTAACAATTAGACACTTGGCCTTAAACAGAACTCGAGACATCAACACCAACACAACACTCTGGCAGCTGATCTGAGCCACTGGCCAGGACGATCAGGCTGGCTCATCATTTTACCATCCCTGCTGATTTCAAGGAGCCACAGGTTCACCCAGCCACTCCCACTGGGCGTAATCTGGGAAGAGGGAAAAGAGGAAAAAAATAAACACAATCTGCCTTACCTACTCAAACACACCACAGAACGTAACAGAGACACGCAGGGAAAGTAAATCAAAGTGTACTTACTTATGGTACGCGACTACCAACAATAACAGGGGAAACATCGGGAACAACAAGAACTTTGCAGTGAGCTTAGCTGAGATTTGTGTAATTGGAACATGGAGGGAGCCTGGGTGTAGCATTGGTTATCCCTGGAAGAAGTCTGGTTTGGTAATGGAGGTCCATGGAAGAGGCCTAGGCTTGGCATTGATAAGCTGTGCAACAGGCTTGGGATTTATAATAGCCACCCCACATTCTGGAAAAGAAGATGTGATACTTGACCCAGGAACAGAGTCAGAAACAGGAGAAGCTTTCACCAACACTGGAAAAGGTAAGGCATTGGCCAGCCTGGGAACAGGAGGTGCATCAGCTGAGCCAGCAATAGAGCCAGGAACAGAAAAGGCATTGACTGACCTAGGACCAAGGGGGAAGCATCATCCAGCCCCAGAACAGGACAGGTATCAGCACGGGTGCTGGGCAGCAGGATGTCTATGGTTTTCAGGAGTAGTCAGTACAAAGAGCAGGGCAGCAGAGGGGACAAGGAGCTGAGCATGCCATTGGTGGGAGCCTTGCTTTTTTCTGGAGAACTGACCAGAAGAGGCTTCCAGGGCAGGATCAGCCAGGAAACTGGCTGATATCATGCTAGCCAACCGGTGAAGTGACTGAAGGCTACGGAGGCTGTCAGTTTCGCTGTTTGCAATATGAAAGGTCAGCTGGGGCCTACAGGGTTGGAGGCCTGCAAGATCAAGACTGTTTGGGACGGCATGGCTCAGTGGGTAGAGTGGCGGTCTTGTAACCAGAGGATTGCCAGTTTGATCCTGGCATGGAGAGCTCATGTTGAGGTGCCCCTGAGCAAGACACCGAACCCCTAACTGCTTTGTGATGGGTCGTGGTTAGCACCTTGCATGGCAGCTTCCGCCATCAGTGTGTGAATGTGTGTGTGAATGGGTGAATGTGATGTATAATGTAAAGTGCTTTGGGTATCATTTCAGGTATAGCGCTATATAAATACAGACCATTTACCATTCAGGCTCATTATTAGCAGACCAAATGCTAATCAACACAGGTGCAGAGAAAGACGGGACTAGGCATGAGACAATGTAACTCAGGACCAAGAGGTGACAGAATGCCTGCAGATCAATGGCTATTCAGTTTTAAAAACTGGAGTTGGCAGTAGGCTAGTAGGCTGATGGCTAGCAGACTTAGGAGCTGGAACAAGCTGATGACGTGACGGAAGACTATCTGGCTAGGATGCTGTAGATTTCCAGTCACAGTGAATGCAATTAATACCCTACAAAAGATAATCCAAAAAAGGAACAAGAAACATTTAAAAAGGGTAAAGAAAAATCCAAACTACAGGGAGCTATATAGAAACACTTAGCAGCAGGAAGAAGCACAAGCTGGAGATTAGAGCACAGATGCAGGGAATAGGAACTGGCAGATGCAGACAACTAGGAAACTGACACAGGGAACACAAGGTGGTAAATAAATGAATTGAGAAAGACAGAGGAAACACCACAAAGCTAAATACATCAGGGAGGTAGGGGTGACAGGGAACTGATAGAGACAAACAGGTAATCATAGAGGCAGGAAACAAGACAAAGAAGTAAAATCCAGCAACACACATGGGGAACAACTCTTTCAAAATGAAACAGAAATCTAAAAAACAGAAACCCCAAAATTACAACAAAATGTGAATGAATGAAGTATAATTTGATGGTGACAAATCACACTGTTTACTACATTTAGCCTTTTCTAACTCTGAAAAGAAAGCAATCGCTGAAAAACTATGCAGAAAAAAGAAGCTATTTTCTGTCCTTTGCAATCTTTAGTGTTAAATGTTTGAGATCACCACCTAATACAGCTGCCTGTTTAGTCTCATAATGACAATATGTTTAAACAGAATAATTAGATTTCATTCCCCTGCTTAATTACATTTAGGGAGTAAATGCAGCCGGTGAGGGAGTGATACACTGAGCAGCCCTCCCAGCTTGTTTGCAGTACAAAACTGTGTTAAGGATGTCTAATAGTCAACACTTGTTCATATATTTATTCTGCACAACTGACTCTAATCTATATTTTGTGAGCAAATTGTTGTCCTATCTTGGAGATTCTCCATCTCAGCATTATAATGAGTTAAAACTGGATGGTATTGAAGCAGCGCCAACTGTTTGGATGGTGCCAGTGGAAGTAATTGGTGTTAAGCTGTAGAAAAAACACAACTTCAAGAAAGGTCTTTATTAATGTTTGAGGAAAGGAAAACAGGTTGGTGGGTTTATGGGTTCCATGTTCTCCAATTTCCTAAACCTTGTCTGGTATTTAGCTCCAATTCACAGTATTTGGAACTTAATATATGGGAACTTTAAAAGTGTTTTGATAGTAGCTGCACATTATTTGTTATTGTTGTTTTCATGGCAGGAAATTGACTGTTAAAGACAATAACATCTGCCAGTTTTTCATTGAAAAATTAACAAAAAATGTACTTTATAAATATGAATTACTGAATGGCTATGCTGTATATATTACATGTAGTTTTCAGTTGTAATTGAAATTATTTTGTTTATGTCTTTCAGGGAGATATAATATACAAATACAACTTGCTCCATGCTCAGAAATGTCATCCATTCCGCAGTACTTATAAACCAGACCTGCAAAATAAAGTGATTCAGTGTCGCATTGTTTCTACTAAAAGAAATTCTTTTTAATTCCATTGCAAATTTAGAAACGAAACTAAATTTCAGTGCAATTTCAACTGCATAAGGGAAGTTCCTAGTAGGCACTCAAGTCCAGAGAGTTAGTGTGAGTGTTTGGCAGAGTTGATTTCTCTTATGGCTCTGGGGTAGAAACAGTTTTTCAGTTTGTGTGTGATTTGATGGCCCTGAAGCATCTTACCTGAGGGTAGTGGGTGTCAGACCCTGCGACTGCTGGAGCAGCCTGCTTTCCCCGCCAACCGTCCTCCAGAACGAGGTCATAGAACACCCGCCTTCCTCCAGAGCGAGGAAGTGGACCCTTGCTGCCCTCCTGAGCGAGAACGTGGACCTCCTTCCCCCTTCCCTCCGAACTGCCCCAGTCGGCCAGCCCAGCCTCCCGGACTGAACTATGGTATGAATTTCTAAAACCATTTTTTTAACGTCCTGTGTATCATAAGTGGATATCTTGTAGAAATATGACTTGCAACGTTTCTTTTGTTTTTCAATTTTGATATGAGCTTTCCTCTCTTTACAGGTGAATTTAAATCATGACATTTGTCCTCAAAATTATTCATACCCTTGCTAATTTTTGCGATTTTGTAGCACTCTGCTGTTCCTCTGGGTAGCCATGGAAATAGAAGGTACCATTGTGGGTTTTTCTTTCATTAACCGAGGGGTACCAACAATTTTGTCTACATGTGGCTATGTATATATACATATATATGTGTGTGTGTGTGTGTGTGTGTGTGTGTGTGTGTGTGTGTGTGTGTGTGTACATATGGTATCATTATGGATCATTTTCTTTGCATCTATAAATCTAAAGTACCATAAACTGAATTTGCTGTATGTGAGAATTTCCTCTCGGTCACTGTGCATTTTCCTTTGCTTTCTTGTCCTTGTCTTTGGCTGGAAAGTGCTGTATCATAAATCTCTTGCAAACTTTTATGGTCACTTCCCACAAAGACCATGAAAACACAAAGGTGGTGGATTTACATCATTGTAAAGCTCTGTACATTGTGTCATAACCCAGCAAATAGGCTTTGACAAAGATGGAAGGCAACACAGGTGTAGGTTTCATCAGTCATTATCAAAAGTGAACTCCTTTTTATGTACATCCATTTTACAGAACAAATCGACTTTTCAATAACATCATGGTCAATTTGCATCTTGTGTTGCCTTTAATCTTTTATTTTTCCTGATTGGGTATCAACATTATAATTTAAACATGTCCGCCATTAACGTGATCATATTTGGTATCATTCTGATCAGCCGGTAAGTTGGTCAAAGCCATGAGAGTGACTCATAATATGACATAAGATGCTAATACTAGTAAAGGATTTTGCAACAAGACACTATCTGGAAACCACTAAACTACACAGGCTCTGATGGTAGAGACTATTCCTTCAGATATTCAGACAGCATTGGGTTTTAGGGCCAGTCACATTGCAAAAAGTTGGAGTTGAAAATCCACTGGTGCAGGGATATTTTTTTCAAAACAGAACCTATAATATACCACTCTTGAATCTGTGCCAAAGTGTTCCTTTTCTGCTAATATTCACAGTTTAAAACCTTAAGGAAAAACAATCCAAACTAATAGTAAATACATCTAGAATAATTTAAGTTACTTTCTTCTTTTTTCCCTTCATGACACAGTTTCATATGGTAATCAAGGAAATTTTAAAACAGATCTTCTCCAAAATTGTAAAGGCTTCAAACTGTGTTTATTCAGAGATTTCACCAGCTGTTTTCTTCTGGAATATAGCATCTACCTATCAGCACCAGTGTATTGTGTTAACATTGAACAACTACCAGCTACCACACTCATGCTACATAGGATTTAATACAAACACATGCTTGTGGGAGAACAAATCTAAATGTATTACATACACTAGAGTAATTTGAACTTGGCATCAAAGATGCCCCCTGTGTTAGGTCTGCTGTGTTCCAGCCCAGAAGCCTCCTTCTGGGGATCACCTTGGAACTAGCTCATTCTGATGCTTTGCTGTCAAGGTCCAGTAGCCACCTCTCAAACTGGAATTGTGAAAGTGACTTGTTGCTCATTAGCAGGGATGAAAGGCTTTTTGCTATTTAGGCTGATTAAGGGAATGCCATTTGAATCTTGAGCACAAAATTTCACTATGCCAGCAGACCACATAGTGAATTCTGGTAATTTGAGTTGAATTTGAACCATTTTATTAAACATATCCTACAGAGAAAAAGACACAGAGGGATAAAGAGTGAGGATGGGATTTATAAAAGGACATATAACACTGTCAGGCCCAGATCAGAGAGACAAGAGTTTGTTTGAAGTAGGGGAATCGCAGTGAATGGGATTTGGATGACAACAACTAAAAAGGATATGTGTTCCCATCAAGTGGTAGGTCTGTAATCACAGTTAAACCTCAGTGCTTTTCAAGAGCATGTGTCTGTGCAGTCGGAGTGGGTAAAGAAGCTTTAGAATTGGGAGCCAGACTGTGGTACAAGGGGACACATTTTTTAAAATGAAACGCTAAATATGTGGGTCTTTCTATTACTTAGCTGTACACTGGTATTTATACAGTGCAATAAATGACTGCCAAATTATCAAAATTCAAGTAATAAATAATATCAGTAAAAAGCTGATCTACATAACTCCAAGTATCCCATATGAGAAAATGGACTGCTGGACACAGAGGTAAAATGCTCCCTACATCTCTTACAACCTCTTTCTCTTTGGTCATTTTGCATAGTTTTTGTTGATGTTGTTATTTTGTTGTTTAACTGGTTGCTGTCATTTAAAAAAAAGATTATCTTTTCTTTATGTTAATGTTTTGACCACTGTGAATGTTTTTTTATAGTTTTCTGGGTCTCTGGAGTTGGCTTGTATCTCTATATAATCATTTTCCATTTCTGTAGTTGTTTTGCCTCTCATTGGGTTTGTTCTCTGTGTCCTTTCAGTTGTTTAGCAGTTGCTTCTCAATACTGTCTTAAACTTTAGTTGCATGCTTGTTTTATTTCAGTTGTGATTGCGGAATAGGCAATACATTTTCCACAGACAGTTTTTGTATTATTCCATTTTTGGTTCACCCTAATTATGATATATTCTTCAGTAATTTGTATTAATAGACTCTCAAGGGATTCTGATGTCCATTAGCTGGCATACTGATGATGCTACATGTTAATCATGCGCTCCAAACAGGTTTCATGTGTCTCTCCACTTTTCCCAAAAGCTTACCATATTTGCAAGGTCCGGAAACAATGGTGTTGACCGCCAAGCTTCTGTTTGTTACTTTCTACAACCATCTTTTAATAAAGAGGTTCTTGTCCATTCAGCAACCCATCCTTTATACTAACAGGTATAAAGTATTCCTTACCTTTTGACTATGGTTGGAAAGACATCAGGTGGTCCAATGATTTACCATGGTTACATACGTATTTAACATTAATGGTTTTGCTTGTGTCTCTGAGTGCACACACAGCCTTTATGCTTTCATGACTGACTGTAAAGGGGAGGTTGAGAGCTGCTGGTACACAGATCAAACGCCTTTTTAATGATTGAGGAGGCTGCATTTGCTGTGAGGGGAAGAGCAGTAAACTGGCACTCCTCTGGCTTTCTGAAAAGGCTGAATTTTAAAGGATACAAACACATAGGGATGTTGTGGCTTGCAACTTGCTATTATCCAACTGAACACACCCTTTTCAAGCACAATAATAGATGTCAGCAAGTGATTGGGTTATCAACAAGTGTCACCGAGCAAGCAGGGTAAAGGAAAATCTTTATGGGGGCGGAAAGAAACATTAAATGTTAACAGCAGCCTATTACATCCAATAAAAACAACCAGGACATGTATTTCAGTGTAGATGTTTTACTTCTCCCATGCACTTGAATGAGTTTTCAATCTCACATTCACTTCTCTAACTATGCTCCGGGCCATATCAGTTTCTTATCAGTATCTTATTTTTATACTATTTCATTTTCAAAGTGAGCCATCCAGTGTTTGTGGATCCACAGACACACATGCACAGACCACAGCATCTCTGGGGAGTAAGATGAATACAAATAGCCTTTAGCACCTTTATGTATCTCACATTGGAAATTTCACAGCTTACATCTTCCAAACAGCAAACTGCCAGGCATGTCCTTTTAACAAAGCCAGGCTTTTGGGGGAACACGTTAACTGCCAAGTGGCTACAGCACAGTAAATAAAACATAGCTCTTACTGAAGTGCCTCTTGTCTCCTGCTGCATGTAGTCCAGTGCAGCCAAATATGAAAGCAGCCATTATAATGGTGGAATGTACAGTATGATAAACGACAAATAAATGTAAGAGAGAGCTACAACACTTTGCTCTTTAAAAAAAATAGATTGAATGAGGTCTTGTTTGAGCATGTTGATCTTCATTGCATAATATTCTGGAGAGAGATTATAATAAACATCTCTTGTATTTGTAGATCTATATTTTATGGCAATTAACAAAAAACAACACAACAATGACAAAAACAAATAACGATATTTTGTTGTAGCACTTTGTAACAACCTGTGTGTTAGAAATTAAACCTCTTGTGACCCCCCCCCACACACACACACACCCCACACACACACACATCAGTGTGTCGACATATATTTTCCTTTATGTAAAATATATACACAATTTTTGCAACCAGAGTAAATAGGAATCAAATGCAGAGGCAATTATTTAACAATATGTTAAGGTGTGGATACATTTACACAGTCTCACAGTTAGAAATGGCCCCTTTGAGGACAACAATGATGCTTGTGTGACCTGGGGTGAAAATGGCTTTGACAGTCTTGGCATACTTAATTAAGTTGTGCTTGTGTATCTTATGTCGATTCAAATCAAGGAGGAATTTTGGAGATTAACTGCAATTTCCCTGGAGGAGATCTTCTTGCACAATTTTGACTGCTACACACCAAAACTTGGCAAACAGGCCCTTCCGGAACAAACTCTGTCAGATATGTGGATCCAAAATTGTGCTTGTTCACAATCCTTTCTTGCATGGGGATAAACTTAATGTCTCACATACACATATGCATACATATTTACAGCAGAAATCCTCATAGCAAGTACTTTCTACTACCCAGCATGCTAAGTCGTTTCACATATGACTCATGTTTCACACCCTCAAATTACTGCTCCTTGCACCTGTCTGGTCTTGTGTTCCGTTTTGACAGGTCATTGTGTATAAATAAAGGTTTGGCATTGCCAAAATATTATTTTTGTTCACAGAACGAAAGCATCGCAACCTCATACTGGACCTTGGAAAATAAGAAGAGGAACTTTTTGAAGATTGTCTGGTAAATCATGGTTTGTTTTTGTGATTGTTTTTTCTTTTTAGTTACAAGGTTTATTAATTTTTGTATCATTTAAAGTGCATGTCATTTAAAGTGCAAGTCCTCACTAGCAAAAAAGAAGTGGAAACATTTTTCCTTTGTATTTATTCTGTCTTTTAGGAAATAATAACAGTCCTCACAATTTTGTCATATATCAGCCTCTCTCAAACAGTTGAGATATCACTTCCTGGTGTGAGTATTGTCTGTCTTTTATTGTCTGTCTTGTATTGTCTATTATTTGTAAAGCTGAAAAAAAACTTATTAAAATGAAAAACCATATCTTATTATATTGCGCATAATATGTTAGTATAAATGTATGTTTGTGCCAATGGAATTGTTACAGTACTTTGAAAATCCCACTGATAAAATTTTATTTTTCAAATATATGGTGTTATGAATCTAAATAGATGTAATTAACAACAGTGAATGCTTACAAGTTTATTATTGCATTTAAAAAGTCAATTAGAAGAATTATCTTAATTTCCTTACCTTAACCAATAAAAGAGTAGGCCAATCATTTGGTAGAGCATGTTTTTAGACATTTAAAACTATGACAACTGATAACTGACTACTGTTGCTTTGGGAACAGTAATCTTACCACTTAAATTATTTTGTGTTATGTGATTATTTTTATTGGCACTTGGCAATTTTTGTTACACTGATTATTTTTATTTATTTTTTAATCCAGTTTATTTTGAATTATGATGGAAATGAAACTGAACACAAAGAGGGGCATGCATGAGAGAATGTCAGTATTTGTAAGAGTGTAAATGTTTACCATATCAAGTAAAATAACATGTAAAATTTTGGAATCCCCCACCAACAGGCACAGGTAGACAAAAAAAAATTCAGTCCTATCACCATTCCAATCCTGTAGTTTAAGCCATTGTAGGAAACATTTTTTGCAAGGTTCACAGTGTCCATATTTGGGTACTTGTGTTTCACTGCCAGTTTTATATCCTCATTACTGACATCAATGGGTAGTGTTGAAACCTCACTGACCTCCAAAGACTGTTTCAGAAACCTACAGATGTGCAGATTATGAGCAGTCTGAAATTGGTGTCTTTGTGCTAATGAATACAATACATTTTTGTAACAATTTGTAGGACGAATTACTCTTTTGAAGAAACTATGTTTCGCTTCAAATCTCATAGTCTATAGTGCAACAAGGGGGCCAAACTGGCGTATCATCTGTGGATAATGCTCCAAGTAATGATGTTTAGGCCGAATTCTTTCATTAGGGAATACTTCTTGAAATACTGTCCTGTGTTATGATATCTTAAAGTCAAGGTAATAAATGGAGTCCTCAGTGTGAAAAGGTGCAACAGCAAGTTCTACAATGTTCTTTAATTCACAGAGGACTTGCCATGCTGGGTCTTTAGCAGAAACTCTGGTCCCGATCAAGAGAGGAAGAAATCTTCACGGATTCCAATTCTCGTGGGAATTTCCTCCAATTGTTCTCTTTGTTGTGTAGGTTAGGGGAACAAGATGGGGACAGTTTGTCTTATCAGTCCATTTAAATGGAAATGTTGTTATTGCTTCATTCAAATTTGATAATGTAAAATCTTTTTTTGAAATTAACACGGTGAGACAAAGAGCAATCTCAACAGGTATAATCCCGTCAAACAGATGGTGAACGATATCTGGTGGAAAACTCTGTGTCAAATTGAAATATAACAGATTTTCTGAGAGCACACACTTCCTTCTGTACAAAATCTGCAAGGGTATCTCCCTGAAAAATTTTCCACAAATCCTGCAATACTGTGTGCTCCGAGATTGTCTGCTAAAACACAATGAACGAAGCCTTTTACGTTTTTCCCCAACTTGGCAATAAACAGTCCTTGTTGTTCTAATATAATAAGATCCTCTACTAAGGGCTTCAATACAGTGCCATAACCATAGCACCTAACATCCTCACTATGAATAAGTGCAGCTAAATATATATTAGACAGTGATGAGTGACAACTAGCAGGTAAGTTACCCAATGTTGAATATATCCCACAGACTTTATATTTTTTTCTGGAGGTACCGAGCAGGTTACATATTTCAAAATCATCTACACACAAAAGAAGTAAAATAGCACACTCTTTTGACAATTGCAAATCTTCTTTGTAATTACTACCATCATAAAAGGACCTATATTGAATTTTGTCTGAATTTGATGGGGAGATTTCAAATTGATTGCAATATCAAAAAATGTTTCACAACTTAAAATCTGCTGTAAGGATTTTGGTATAGAGATGTATTGAAATGATTTTCCGTTTTGGGGGTCAAGCACAAAGAAAAGGGGGCTGTGACTTGCAAGAGAGGCTGTAATTGGATTTGATTTACAAAGAGCAGATACAAGGTCTTGACCAACTGTTTCATCTACATGACAGTTACCATTCTGCAAGTGCTGAACTATGGTTTGATGTGTAAGAGGGACAGAAGCAGTGCTTATCAAATGGTCAAACTCTTGCAAAAGTTCATCAACAGCAGCACTAGAAATAAGGATATGGAATATGTTCTAGCTTCAGTAAGAGAGAGGCAAGCTTGAGCTCAACATTACATGGCAAGTCCTTTAAATCTTGACCATCAAAATCATGTCCAGACACACCTGGCAGGCCTCTGTACTGAAATGAAGCACTGCAACATCCTAACATCACTCATTCAGGGCTTACAATCTATGGAGCTCTGCCATCTTGTTCCATGTTCTGCAATTGTTTTGGCTCAGTGTGAATTAGATTGAATGCAATTTCAAATTAAATGAGTGATGAATAATAGTGTTTTTAGAAAATGTGCCTTCATTATGCCTATTTAATTGAATCACTGTTAATAATGCAAACAATTCCATTTTTTTTCTTTGTCAACACAATTGTCCTATTTTTTCTTTTAAATTGCATGCAGGAAGGCAGCCACCCTGTCACCACTTAACACATTCTCAAGATCTTGGTTTTCCATGCCGCTGATGGAGATCTAGTGGATGAGTCTATCATTCTTGAAGGCCAGGAGATTTTTTGCAAGGATGTGGGAATGCCGTTAAAGCTTGCACACTTCTTATTGGGCTAATTTATGCCCTCAATCTTGCATACCCTTCAAAAGTAGTCAAAATTGCTGTCTTAAAAGCTAATACTAGTACGGTTGTACAGTTGAGGCTGATGGTGTAACTGAGTACAGTTTCCATCATGCAATAACTGGAACAAAAATGTGCAAAGACACTGTCAGCTCTACTGGAGCCTCCAATCACATAGAGCAGCTTGTCTTAAAAGGACCTTCCATTGTCCAGACACACAGACTTGCAGTAGCTCATCTTTATTTTTGACTCTTGAAAAGATTGTCATAGGTCACTGAGTAGGCTAAGACTTCTTTACCTTGAAAACTATTTTTTGTCTCTATAAAGAGGTTTGTTTTACAATCTGAAAGTTTTTTTTTTTAATCTACAATTCACACCTTTAGGTGATGTTCCAAATGTTTCTATGCATTTAGGTTTTTTCCAGATTTGTGTTGGATGCAGCAAATTGGTAATAAAAGCTAGATAGTATTAACACAAACTAATCTTCGCAATATTTACAGATGAATCACAGATGGTTTTACCTGTGTTAGAGTACTTGGAGACATGAACATTGAGCACAGGTTGGACAGGATGGGTGAGGTACTGATCTACGCTACCAATCAAAAATTTGGACACACCTTCTTATTCAATGTTTTTTTTTTTTATTTTGTGCATTGTAGATTAATGAAGACATCAAAACTATAAAAGAATACATTTTTATGTATTCTTTTATAGTAATAGTATTAGTATTAATCTACAATGTAGAAAATAATACAAATAAATAAAAAGCACTGAATGAGAAGGTGTGTCCTAACCTTTGCCTGGTAGTGTCAGTATGACCAAGTAGTTAAGAATCATTAGCTAATAATGAAGCTCGATATTAAAAAGAAACAAACAACTAACACTGCAATTGTGAATTTTGTCATATATATATATATATATATATATATATATATATATATATATGTATATATATATATATATATATATATATATATATATATATATATATATATATATATATATATGTATATATATATATATATATATATATATATGTATATATATATATATATATATATATATATATATATATATATATATATATATATATATATATATATATATATATATATATATATATAGTGCTTGGGCTGAACAGTGACGTGGTGGCTAGCACTGCTGCCTTGCAGCTAGAAGATCCCTGGTTCACATCCCAGCCTTCCCACGATCTTTCTGCATGGATTTTGCATGTTCTCCCTGTGCATAAGTGGGTTTTCTCTGGGTTACTCCCACAGTCCAAAAATATGCTGAGGTTAATTGATTCTTCTAAATTGCCCATATATGTGAATGTGAGTGTGATTGTTTGTCTGTATATGTAGCCCTGGGACAGACTGGTGACCTGTCAAGGTGTCCCCTGCTTTTGTCCCAAGTCTGCTGGGATAGGCTCCACCCCTCCACCCCTCCATCCCACCTAGTTCTCACTTTCGTCATTCTATGCACATTCTCCTTGTTAATTATTCTCTGTAAATAAACCCTTTTGTATTTTATCTTGGTCTGCTGTGTTGTCTGTATGCGCCTCGGTCTCTGATTCCATGTTACACAGACTACAGTCATTATTGGCGAGTCTTGTCAACGTGGCCTGCTACAGACTTTGAATCCATCACAGGAAAATTTTATTTATATGCCTGAATTTGAGCATACCATCAGCAGAAAAGGAGAATCTTCAGACCACACTGCATTTTTTTTTAGTTTTAATCAGTCTCGGTGAGCCTGAGCTCACTGCAGCTTCAATGGAACCCAGTGTGGGCTTCTGCTGGTTTAGCCCATTCATATCAAGGCTGGACATGTTCATTCTTAGCTGTTTTTCTGCTCTGCACAGTGTTAACACACACATGCACGCACACACATTATTTAATTAAGTAATGCTGTTTCAATCCCACTGTTTTTGTCCCATAAACTTACTTTCCAGCAAATCTCTTTCTTATATTTTATGTAGTTTATATGATTAATAATAATAATTAAAAAAAAGCATACAATAACATTTTTAACAGGTCACAATAAAAATTTATGTTATTCCACAGCAACCCCCCCCCCCCCCCCCCCCCAAAAAAAAAAACAAAAAAAAAACGCTGCATTCTTGACATCTGGAAACACTGCAGGGAAATTATATTTTTAAGGTGTTAACTTAGAGAAAGTGTGACAATTTTTTGAGTCACAAGATAACGTTTGAGACGTTTCAGTTGTAATCTTCAGCACAGACTGCAACCCAACAGTTTGATCTATGAGCAAACAGGAAAACTGTCTCCCGCAACTTCCCTGCAGTAGCATCTGCAGCAACAACAAAATCTCTATCACACACATCTAAATGTAACACCCCAGAAACAACCAGTCTAAACAACCACTTCAGGAATCAAGAACACTGTTTTCAAGTCTTTTAACTGTGGGCGTTCCCACCTAAATGCAGCCAATCTGACAAGCGCCATGAGCTGACAGGCTGCTTGATAGAGATGGTGTGTTGAAAAGAAAAGCTTGTTCTGCAAACAGTTTCTGTGTCAATCTGATGAACTGAACTGTGTGTTTACACATTCACACTCATGCTGAGTGCCAGCCTACAACTCAGACTGCATGTCTCCATCTGTCTTCAGTCACTGCTGCTGTTGCTCTTTTTCCTTTGCACCTCTGTCAATTTTATTTTTTCTTCTTGGTGCTTGTCTTGTCTCGGCCTTCCCTTCTCCTTCACCTGCTTCCTATCCCTCCTCCTTGCTTTTCACTGCTCTTTCCGTCTCACTCTGTGTGTTTTCCATTGAGTGATGGCGGCACTTGCCGTTCCAGCCCCACTCATCACCGTGGCAGCCACAACTGCCTGGCAAGACAAAAGAAATTCCACAGCAAGAGCCAGATGTTAAGGCTGTTGTTTTGTTGTTGTTGTTGTTGTTTTCCCCTGTAATGTCTTTTTTCTGACTTCTTTTTTAAAGTATTTTTTAGGGTTGTGCTCCTGTAGATGCATTCACCTATACATTCTGTAATTTTCTAAAGAGGAAAATCTAGTAAGAGACAAATAATATAAAATAAGTAAATAATAATAATTTGCTGACAAATATTCACAAATATGGAAATTAACTGCATTCACCCAAGAAAACTAAATGGAGACCTTATATGTTGCAGTTATTAAATGTGGTTGAATCTTATTGAGAGGACAGTTTTTGGAAAATGTTACATTAAAAATTAAATGTTTTTTAGAGAGAGATGTCAGAGAAGTTGTAAACCTGTACGAGACTTTTAAGATCCAGAATGTTTATGAGCCTGATTTTTTTCAGTATTAGTTTTAGAAAATGAAGTATAGCTACATAGCTATTCAGCGTTCACTTTTTTTATGTACAAAGTGATGTACTCGAAACTATCACTGTAGTCTGTGGATGTTTTAGCTACTGGTACCATTTCAGTTGGTCTGCACTACTCTAGTTACCTGAGAATCAAAGGAGAAATCAGAGTAAAAAAATAACTCCTCATTTGTGGGCCTTTTTTTTCCAGTATCATTAGACAAGGCACACAGACTAGAGGAGAAATAGGTCGACATCCATTTTTTAAAGGACATAATGCAGGATGCATCTGTGGTACAAAGCTTTATCAGAACATATAATGAAATGTCATCAGCATAACAGGAGAAATCAATGTCGTAACTATGCAAGATTTCTTCCAGCAGTAATGTGTATGGTAAAAAACAGGAAACCCAAAATAGAGCCCTAGGGGACCTCATAAAATAAAGCACAATGACTCAGAACCACATCACAGATATCAACATAAATATTTAGATGAAATGATGGAGTTGCTTTTCTGTTTCTCAGTATATTGATCTTCTGATCATGGACTC
This sequence comes from Amphiprion ocellaris, assembly GCF_022539595.1. Taxonomy (NCBI): domain Eukaryota; kingdom Metazoa; phylum Chordata; class Actinopteri; family Pomacentridae; genus Amphiprion; species Amphiprion ocellaris. Next base: position 16,184,888 of record NC_072783.1, on the reverse strand, counting down.
ATGCTTGTTCTGGCTGATCCTGCTTTTGATACAACTGATCCGGTTTCCATAAAGTCTTTTAGAGTGGTATGCACTGCTCCCTTGAGAAAGCTCCGCTTTGCTCTGTATAACAATCCACTTAGTTCTGATGTCATGTGTCCCACTATCACACTGCTACTTAGTGAGAAATGTTCTGCTGGAAACTTGAGGTACAGGAATATTTCTAACTGGCAAACAGTGGGAACAAGGTGATTTAGTTGAACAAGCCTCTGGTGAGTTGATTAGCTACACCTGAGCATCATATAAACACTGATTCAATTGAATGACGCATCCCTAGAAAATCAAGAAAGTCACTGTGACTATTCTGCTTCAATTTGATTGATGATGTAGAAATATAATCTGAAATATTTCTCCTTTAGTCATCATTCTTCAGTCAAAACATCTTGTGCTTTAAATGTTTCTGTGTTCGAAAAGTTTCAGATTGTTTCTTGGTTTACATGAACATATGACACATATTTGATGTCTTACTGTAAATTGTGACTGACAGTAAGTCAGTGCTTTATATAAAGGATTTCTTCATGTGGGTTGTTAACATGACAAAAGTGAGACACTATTTCTGCTGAGCATGGCTGTCTTGGCTGCTGACAATAAGTTTGTTCAGGATTATCTTGAATGTCAGGCAAGCTTTCACACTACCGTCATCAACTGCACTGTTTAAGCCAGTAAATTCATTGGCTCATGTGCTGCAGCTGCACCTGCCATCTTTATCTCAGACCTGAGCAGAACCTCAGTGTCTGTCTGTAGGGTCCAGGTCTTTATTGTTCTTTATGGGATACCAAGTATTGACTCATCCCTGCTTTAAAAATTACCTGCTCACAGGGAACATCTGAGCCAGATGGCAAAATAAAGTCCACATTTATATTTATTATCTGTCTGACCTGTCATATTCTTTTATGAAGCTATCTGATATTAAATAAGTGAGATTCTTAGAGTTTAATATTCTGTACCACATGGTGCTATTATTCTAGGTGTTAATACCTTAATGCACAAAGACTATTACTATTACTGGGACAGCACTCTTTGTCCATAAAACACCACAACACATACAGTTACCTGAGAAGCAACCACTTGTTCCTGTGTAATGGTTGACTAAACTGTTACAAATGTCAGTGGACGATTGTTGAAATAGTTGAATGGGCTCTATATGTTTAGCTGCATTAGCATTCAGTAGCAGCCACAAGGATTCATAATTTGCAAATGATTTACGTTTTATGCCAATACTAAGTGATAAGAATTTTTGAAAGTTTTTTTATATCTTCATTTTTTTATTAGAAGTGAATTTGGATTCAAGCACAAATCAATTTAAAACCCATTTTACAGACCTCTGAAACTTTCAGAGAAACTCAGGAGGATCTTTAACACCCACCAGATCCCAGTACACTTCAAGCCCGGCAACACTCTGAGGCAAAAGCTGGTCCATCCCAAGGACAAAATTCCAAGGGAGAAACAGAGCAATGTGGTGTACGCAGTGCAGTGCAATGAGGAATGCTCTGACCTGTACATTGGAGAGACTAAGCAGCCATTACACAAGCGCATGGCACAACACAGGAGGGCCACGACCACAGGCCAGGACTCAGCAGTCCACCTCCACCTCAAGGAGAAGGGGCACTCCTTTGATGACCACAAGGTGCGCATTCTAGCCAGAGAGGACAGATGGTTTGAGAGAGGGGTAAAAGAAGCCATTCATGTCAAACTAGAACGGCCATCTTTGAACAGAGGAGGGGGCCTCAGACACCACTTGTCTCCCACTTACAACGCCGTTCTTAGAGCCCTCCCAAGGAGGTGCAGCCATCTGTCCCACTTGCAGTCAGGTGACCCCCAACCACCCTCCTAGAGGGCTGGGAGGGGTAACGACCGCCCATCAAAGGCTAATGACTCACATTAACACCTAACGAGTCTATTGGTTTCGGGTCTTTGTCCACTTGTTTTTGCCACCACCCTCCTGGTGGATAAATATCTGGTACTCCCCACCAGGCTTTCAGAACTGAAGAAGCCTCTTGGATGAGAGGTGAAACGTTTTCGACTCACAAAAGGTTAGTCCAGTTGCCATAACTTATGCTTGCTTGAGACTTACTTCTGGCTCTTTTCAGGAATTTTCTATCTGTTATGTTAGATTGTGACAGAATTCTCATTCTTGGTAATTTCAATATCAATGTTTGTTGTCCCTTTTTTGTTTCAGATTTTGTGAAACTTTTAGGTTCCTTCAATTTGATCTAACATGTAAAGCAGCCCAGCCATGACAAGGGACACACACTCGATCTCATGATCTCCCATGGTCTCTGTGTGGATGATGTAAACTTGCTCGAGTTTGTTGTCTCAGATCACAGTGCAGTGCTCTTCCAGCGTCCAGTCCTATCTCCTGATACTAAATGGATAGCACTGATTCCTTCAGCTATATAGCACTGAACTCTTGAGCAGAGGCTCCTCGCTTCTGTCAGATTTTTACTTCCCCAAACACAGTCTTCCATACCAGTGGACAACAAAGCATTGCTGTGGAGAAACTTGTCAGCGTTTTTAACAGTTCTTGTACAAGTATTCTAGATTCTGTGGGTCCAGTCAGATATAAATAGCAAAAATTTTCTTTGCCATGGCTGAACAAAGAAGCTCAGATATTAAAGAGACAATGCAGGAAAGCTGAATGTAAGTGGTCAAAGGCAATGCTCACTGGCTCTCTTGCTTCTCTAAAGCTGCTGATGTGCACTTATCAACGTATGGTCAAAGATGTGTGGAATACCTATTTTTCAGAACTCATTGCTAAACACGGTTATAATCCCAGGATCCTTTTAAAAACTGTTAATTCTGTGCTTGCTCCTTCACTTAATCACCCAGCTAAATCTACCCCAGAGAGATGTGATGTCACGGGCCTAGCAGCGATCAGACAGTACTTTAGCACTGACCTCAGAGATTTAGATGTTGACTTCAGTCCACCATCACCTTTAACCACTTTAGTGAGATCTCTCTTTAAACTCTGGAGGGCACGATTGCATTCTCCAAATCATCGACTTGTCCTTCAGATTGCATTCCTTCTTGGTTCTTGAAGACTGTATTTCAGGCAATTGGCCCAGATATTTTAGCCACTGTTAACTGTTCTTTCATCCGTTACTGTCCCATCCAACCTTTAAACATGCTATTGTATGCCTGCTTTTAAGGAAGCCCTCCCTGGATCCCTTCTGTGTTAAGTAATTTTCAACCCATATCCATACATCCATGTTTATCCCAGAGGTTAGAAAAGACTGTCTTCACTCAATGTGTTTCTTCATATGAACAAAAACCAAATCTTTCAGAAATTTCAGTCTGGTTTCTGCTCCCTCCATAGCACAGAGACGGCTCTGGTCCATCCATCCATCCATTACCTATACACTGCTTCATCCTCATTAGGGTCGCAGGGGAGCTGGAACCTATCCCAGCTGTCTCGGGGCGAAGGCAGGGAACACCATGAACCGGTCGCCAGTCTGTTGCAGGGCTACGTATACAGACAAACAATCACACTCGCATTCAAACCTCCAAGGTTTCTCAGATTATGTCTTACCTTGCGGATATCAAAAGTTGGATGTCAAAAAATTTCCTCCAGCTAAACGACTCAAAATCAGAGATGTTAACAATCACTCTCTCTGGGCCCTACACCAGTAACATTAATAATCTCTCCTCTAGTCTTGGTTCCTGCGCAGACAATGTTCATAAAGAAACTCACAATCTAGGAGTCATTTTTGATTCAGAGTTGTCTTTTGACACTCAAGTGACCAAATTGTTGCAACTGTGTTTTGCTCAGCCTAGACAGTTAACCAAGATTAGGTCCTTTCTTTCCTCAGCAGACTTAGAAAAGGTTATTCGTGCCTTCATCTCCTCCAGACTTGAATATTGTAATGCGCTTTATTCTGGTATCAGCAAACGTTACATCCAAAAGCTACAGCTAGTACAAAATGCTGCTGCCAGACTTTGCACACTAAAAGATTTGACCATATTATCCCAGTCCTCACTGCCCTTCACTGGCTTTAGAATCGATTATAAGATTTTATTGCTTGTTTTTAAAGCCCTGAATAATGAGGCTCCTGATTATATTTGTGATTTGCTATCTCTCTACGTGCTGGAAGGTGATCGGGCTTTTAGCAGTCTGGAACTATATAAGGTATTTTTCTCAGCTCTGAGTAGCAGCATGCACAATGATCAATCTGACAGTTTTATTTGTTGTTTGGAGGTTTCAACCTCATTGTTATCTTTCTGCAGAAATGAGAAGTCATGAGTCTGTGGCCACACAGCAACCTATATACATGTGTGGAGGAGCTTTACAGTAGGGGGGCAGCAGAACTGCTGACAGCTCCTTTTCAGTCACACTCACAAATCATGGTTTTAAAATGTCAGAGGGTTGTTACCAAACTCAAATGTGAACCATTTTAAATCCCTCTGCATTAACAGGCTGATTACAGGCGTCATTTGCACGACATTTAATTACCTCCCTGTCAAACACCCTGCTCTTTCTCTCACAGTCCTCTTTTATTATTATACTGTTTTTTATTTTCATCTCTTCTTCTCACACGAGCTCAGCACAGCCTTATGAAAGATCAAGGCCAAAATAATTCCTCGATCTACTGATTTTGCAAATCGGTCATATCACTGAGCACCTCAGACAATGCCAAGTCAGCAGAAGGCTATATGGCAAGAGGGGCCATATAAGCTATGTAATGCAGGTGTCAGATTATGAATCCATGAAAGTAGTTGTGAAAGCACACAAACAGCCTCTAAGCAATGCAGTTACATATACTGAATTTTGACTTCAGTGGTTCAGAGGATGAACAAGTTTACTTGTCAGACCTTCAGTATGACTGATCTTTTGTATTTTGACTTCTTGAAATTTTGCAACTATGTTATGTCAAAGCTTTTTAACCTGGCAAGAGTGATATCTTGGAGGAATGGTAAATGGTCTGCACTTATATAGCGCCTTTCTACCTTAGTGGTACTCAAAGCACTTTACAATGTTTGTCATTCACCCATTCACACAGACATTCACAAACCAATAGTGACACAGCTGCCATGCAAGGTGCCTGCCTGCCATTAGGAGCAACTTGGAGTTCAATGTTTTGCCCAAGGACAGTTGGGCATGCAGAAGGGTCAGGGATTGAACCGCCAACCAATCAGTGGACAACCCACAGGAGAGGAGGAGGAGGGGGAATAAATTGCTCTCTGTGTGCATCATTCCATAGAGGATTTTAACTCTTTGCACAGCAGATGTCCCTGCACTGTATACTGTACTATAGCATATTTGCAACCTGCTGCCATTTTTGCATGGTTGTCTTAAGTGGTATAGGTCTCTTGACAGCTTTAATTTTTCTCTACTTGTTCTACATTGTTAATGGCTCTCCGTCAGATTGGCAAAACATTCCCAAATTCCTCAATTTTCACACTTCCATGAATTTTACACTGAACTGATAAAATGTGTGCACAAAGTCAGAGATCCTTAAATTCTATAAATTGTGGGAGGAGAAGCAGGTTTGTTCAACAGTATAAAATGTTTAATATAATTATAAGTGATGAGGTGGTAAAAAAAATATTTATACTTAAATATGTTCCAGACTGGAACAAAATCACAGATCAGGTAATATTCACCACCTTTAGAAATGTATCTAATCATTGTTGAGGCTTTCAAATCCATTGGCCAAATCTCCATTATTTATCAAAATTAAGGATGTCCGATTTTGGCTTTTTTGCCGGAAACTGATATGCTGATATTGTCCAACTCTCAATTTTTGATTCCGATATCAACTGATACCGATATATGTGGACTTGGAAATAATTCCAGACCACAGACATATTGTTAGTCAGGCACAGCAAACTTGTTACTGCAGCCACACTTGCAGGACTTAAAGTGAAAAATAATCCAAAATCGGAACTATTTTGCTTTTGTGTGGGGGTCGGGGTACAATCTAGCTAACTAATAAGAAATGAAGATATCTGTTTTCAGAAGCTCAGAATGCAGATTAGAGTAATACTAAAAAGGTCAGTAGGTGGTGGTAGGTACTCCATCTAACTGCAACATGGTCCAAAATAGTTTATAACAGCAAACAATATTTCAGTTCAAATGATAACAAAAAAACATTAAAGTGCTGTAAGAACTGGTAACTTGTATAATCAGACATAAATAAGAAAATAGAAACTAAACAAATACGGTTTACTACAGACAAAAAAAAAACATTTACTGTGCTACATGAACTGGTAAGCTATCTACTTCTTCTTTCTTTCCGACACCTTTTACTTCTTCCGTAAGTGTTGAGGCAATGTTCACTTTCCTGTTTGCCAGATGTTGAGTTCCTCTGGCCGTATCATCATAAAAAAAAAAATGATCAAGCACATTAAGAATTGTGTCCATGCTCTGTCTAGTGGCTTCGTTAATGTTCAATGAGAACACATTCTTTTTGAACTTTTCAGAAATACTTTTCCTAAATGCTGGTGCTATGCCGTGTGCATTTATGGAACCAGTATGCTGATTTGACACGGAGAGTTTTGACAAAGCATTTTTATCTTCAGTACAGATTAACGAGTGGCTAAAACCTGGTGAAGAAGCTTAATGAACAAGCACATGCATGTTTTTAAATCACAAACTCGGTCAGTCTGACGTCAGCACCTCAGCGGTTGATTTTGCTCCGGGTAAACGAGTTGTGAGCTTCAGAGCGGACAGCAGCACTATGGGTCTGACACGTGGCATGGCAGCGCTTTTTTGCTGCTAGTTGCCTATATGAGTTTTGTTTTTGAACACACAGTACAGAAGCAAGCACCCAGCTCCTTCAGTTTTTTGCACCAGCAACCAAAGGGCTTTCTGTCTCTGTTTAACTCTTCCAACCACGCAAAACGCCATTTAATTTTACTCTGCCAAGGAACGCGGCAGAGTTGTGTGGCGACTGGCGTACGTTTGTCCTTCCATCTATTTGTCTGTACACATTACTCAAAAAAGCTAAATAACGGATTTGTATGAAATTTTCAGGGAAGGTCAGAAATCAAAATCAAAAGGATCAAGTGATCAGATTTTGGCAGTGATCTGGCTTATAGTCTGGATCCACAGATTTGTTAAAGATTTCTGTATCACTGCATCACTATAACCATGACAACAATGGACTCACCTGCAACTGGATCTCAACGTCTTTCAAAGACCTGCACCCACTCTACTCCCCATTGGCTAGTGATAGTTTGGTTGAGAGCAAAAGCTGCGTTCCCCTCATTCCATTGGTAGACGAACTCGACTGGCAATGTAGTCCTATCTTTCTTTTTCAGCCAAACGGTGGCGCCGCATGCTGGAAATCTGGTTGGACACAGGACGCAGTTTGATGATGTGATCATTTGCGCACCAGTAAATGCCAGCGAAATCCAGGCATTATTTTATTGGCTTTCATGATAGGTAAAAAAAAAAACAAAAAAAACGATATTGACCGATAATACATTTTTATGCCAATATTGGGCCGATAATATCAGTGTGCTGATATTATCGGACATCCCTAATCAAAATCATGCAGCACTTAAAGCAAAGCTGAACAGATGCAACCATCACTCATTCCTTTTCTTCCTTTTCCATGTGAGAAAATAAAGGATACAGTAGACACAAATGCCAGTCATAACATGAAAATCGGTCCAAGATGCTTTTGCAGGAAAAGCAGACTTACATGCTTTCATTTCAGAGTACAATGAGGCATTAACATGCATTATTTCCAATAAAAAACAGAAAAAACTGGGATGTTCTAAAACTTTTGACAGGTAGTGTATAGTTCCTGAATTTCTGTGCTTTGCCTTATTTACTCCAATCTATGAAGAAGAATGTCAGACTCTCTGTTTGCTTCTCTTAAATATAGGACAGATTAGATGTAGGACCCTACATCTAATCTGTCCCAGCTGACTCAGGGCAAAGGCAGAGGACACTCTGGACAGGTCACCAGTCTATCACAGGGCCACACGGAGACAAACAAGCACCTACAGACAATTTTTGAATCATGAATTACCCTCAGCATGTTTTTGGACTGTGGGAGGAAGCCGGAGTACCCAGAAAAAAACCCACGCATGCACAGGGAAAACATGGAAACTTCATGCAGAAAGATCCCAGGCCAGGATGCAAACCAGAGATCTACTAGCTGCAATGCGACAGTGCTAACCACCAACCACTGTGCAGCCCTAATTAATGGCATATGACAAAACATTTATTAATGCACTGTTTATTTTAATGTTTAATGGCAGCAGAAATAAAAACAAAACAAAATAAAACTGTTACCTATATCATACTTTCCCCTTATTTTACCAACATATTTAACATACACAGACTGCTGGCTGAGGTTTCCAGAGATCCCCAAGAACATACTACTGTAACAAACAAAAATTAAAGGAAAATGTTCACTAATTTCTCCTCAAAACATTACGAGTTCTGCAAGTGATGTCATCTAAACATCATTATTCCTTCAGGGAAAGTACAATTCCTTTACATTGTGTAAAACAAAAATATGTCTTTCTTTTAATACAGCTTGAAAAAAAAAGAGTTGATTAAACAAAAAAGCTACAACAATACAGAAAAGGAGAAACTGGATTGAGGGGGGAACTAAACCAAACTCTACAAAAATAAAATTCACAACCAACAAAAAGTGGAAACCTACAAAATCTAAAGCAGCATAAACTAAACTAACAAACGGAGAACTTACAACAATAAGGAACTGAAAACAAAGGGGGAAGGTGGGCTCGGGAACTCCAGGGTCCGAGTGAGTGAAATCGGAACTGAGCTGACAGCAGTCAAGGCAGGTAAGAAACAATGATTTGGGAAACAGAAGGCTGGAAACAAAGCAAGGATCTGATCTGGATTACAGGGATTAGAATAAATCCATTTTATGGCAGTCTAGAGTCAAAACAGGAACCAGTGGGAATACAGGGGGAGAACTGGGTCCATGTGTGGCTGCTGCAGTTCGGTTGAATTGGGTTTATGTAGGAGTTGATTACTGACAGGTGAACTGAGTGAGCTGTTCGTCACAGCTGACTTTAATCACAGCAATCAGCAGTGCAGGCAACGTAGGACTGACAAGGAAAGCAAGAGGGTGAGTGAGAGAGAGAAGGGAGACAGGCAGACAGACGCAGAGACAGACAGATGCAGAAAGAGGGAGACACAGGGATATTTAGGTCAAGACAGACACAGACAGATGCAGAGGGAGAAGGAGGGAGAAGGAGAGACAAGGAGGGAGAAAGACAGGGACTGGAGCCAGAGGGAGAACGAGGGAGAAAGGGGAAAAAGAGGGAGAATGAGGGAGGAGAATGGAAGCTGGGACTGGTATCATGACAATTTGTAGTTTTGATCCAAAATACAATCCTCATTAACACTTTACGACTCTGCATCTGTCTGTCTCTCCATCTGCTGCTGGAAATAAGGCTGATGAGCAGTTTGCACGGAGGAAAACCAGCACAAAACACTAAGGGCCCTAGTGGGCAAGGGGAGAACATACAGGTTCCTCATGAGTAGACGCAGGTCCTCTGCTGGCCACCGCTCCACTGCCTCATTTATTGATATCTATTTTGAATATTTATGGCCAGTCAGGTCATTTTACACTGCAGATTGGGATGATTATATGAACTATCAAAGAAGATCAACGCTTAAGACACAATATTATGACAGAAGAGTATGTCCTAATTGCGTGTATGCACTGTACTTCATGCAGCTGCAGTACCTACTGAAAGGCAAAAGGGAAAGTATATGATTTGAAATGCAGGCAGAAAGACTGTGATGATGTCTGGTGGGTGGAAGAATTGATACAGGAAACAACCAGGCAGAATGAATGAGTGACAGAAATCAATCCATGACACATCTTTAATTACCAACAAAGACAAGACAAAAGAGTAACAGAAAAACTCTGACCTCAAATGGAATGAGTTTTCTAAGCAACGTGATATCTGCATGACATGCAAATCATGTCAATGCAAAGAGGGAGCTAAAACAAGACTACAAACAGGATTAAAGAAAAGAACCATTTGTCCCTTATACCTACAGACTGCTTGTGGTTGTCTTTGTAGCACAGTCTGCTATGGAATTTTACTTAGCCATTCTAATCAGCTAATATTATTAATGAGGTCCTTGTGATGAATAAAAATGTGTCATTTATTTGTTGGGTGGGTGAAAAAAGGTTAAACAAACCAGAAAACATCACGCTCCATTTCCTAACATCTATTCCTCGGTAGCTTCGAGGTTCTTCCTCTCCATTTCCTACAAGATACAGATTGGCAAAAACAACTCTGAACTGGAACAAAGTCTGTTATGCATTCCACAGTTTTATGCTGATGCTACTCCATGCTCCTGCCACACTCCACTGACTATAAAATTGGACTATGAACTGAAAAAAATTGCTTTGGGTTTAGTGAAATGTACAAAAAAAGGGGTTAGGAGAGGTTTGGGAATTTGTGTGGTCCAATGTTTTATTCAAACCAGAGTCACATTCATAGTGAAATATGATGCCTGTGTTTACAAATCTTTGTCAATTTGTCAAGCTGGAAAGGAGCATATCAACACATTGGCTGCTATTCTGGCAACTCAAATGGCTCTATAAAAAAAAAAAAAAATTGGCTCTGACAGAATTTGGGATTGAATGAGGACCTCATTACTGCAAGGGTGAGATGTATGAATGTTTTGGAACAAGTTCAATGACAGTGGTGGACTGAGTGCAAATTAGTTAAAGTATAGACACTCTTTTTTTTAATCACTTGCGGATATTGTCTTTTCAACTAAAAAAACAGCAATTGTGCTTTTTTTCAAATGCTCACTGAAGCAAGTCAGTCATGACTTTTGTGTCTGGAACTAAAGTTGAAATACTGTAGCTGTAGCAGTAAAACCTTGACTGATAGTTCTGTCAGTGAATTACAGAAGCAAATAAAGGTTTTGGTAACAGCTTTGCACAACCAATATTTTCTGAGCTGGCTTCATTGGTTTATGACTGGGAGCTTTTTCTAGTTTTAACTGGGTTTGTGTCCATGATTATGGACAGGCTCAGAGCCAAGGGTAGCCATAGGTACCACAGACTTAAGTCTGTCACTCCACACAACCAATACTGAAGCCAGTTAGAGGGCTGCAATCCTAGAACTGTATATTGAATATCTGCTATTGTTCTGGCAGAAAGAGAACCATTTCTCTAGAGCTCTTCTCGTGACTGTAGCTTAGGTAGTTTAAGTTGAAATTATCCTGACATTTATCACAAATTTTAAAAAAAAACATATCTTTAACAAGGATTTCAGATATTTAGTCAATTAAGCATTGTGTAAGAAACCTGATTATATTGTCTGTGGGTTCTCAAGTATGTTCTCAAATGAAGCCTTCGAAAGATGCAGCTTCTGAATTGGGAGACAGCTTATGTGGTCTGTTCAAGGAGTAGTGAAGCCAAGCTTCTGTCTGTAGAAACCTTCATATTTGAAATAGGTGGTGGTCAGGCAGAGATCCAGTAGGGTGCAATATAGCCTAAGGGAGCTGTCTTGCAGGAGGTATTTTCTGACAGTCTCCACTGCTTCTGATGTGGGAATGCATGTGAAGATTGATGTGACATCAAATGAAACCATGGTTTGTGCGTGCGCCAGTTTCACTCTGAGCTTTGGTTGCAAAATCAATGGAATTCTGTATGTAGTGTGTGGTTTTGCTTACCAACAGTGCTTAAAATTGATGCTAGGTGTTTTGCAATATCGTAGGTGACCGAGTTGATGCTGCTGATGAACCTGAGTGGTGCTCCCTCCTTGTGTACTTTCGGAAGGACATACATGCACGGAATGTCCTGTCCAGGGTAGAGTCTGTAGTAGGATGGGCATTCTATGGCTTTTTATTGTTCCAGATGTAGGCAGCCTATGACCTTCTTTTAGTAGTTGTTTATGGGATCTCCTCTCAGGGCCTCGTAGGTAATACTGTCGCTGAGTGAAGTTGTTATTTTCCTGTGATAGCGGTGTTGAGTACCACAGTGCATCTACTTTTGTTGGCCAGCAAAATTGTGACAGTCTCGTCCTAGCTGAGAGGTGCTACTGCCCTCTTTTCTTGGAATGTGAGGTTGGAAAGTGGGCCTTTAGCATCAGAGAGTACTGATGATATTTTTACTTGAGCTGATCTGCTTCTGTTTCTGCGAGGTTGTTGTTTCTGATGGCTGTTTGCATGGCTGTGATAAGATCTACCACTTGTACCTGAGATATGGCAAAGTTCAGTCCTTTAGCTTAAACATGCTTCTCTGGTTGGGTTCATTCCCTGTCATACTTTTCTGGTTTTTCATCCATCTTTCAGAAGTGGCCAATGTTGTGGAAGACTCTAGATTTTCAGAATTTGCCCTAACGTTGTTCATCTCATAAGAGCCATGACAACACTGAAAAAGTGTGTGTGAGTACATCTAAACTATTAGTTTTTAATTTTACATAAAAGCAAAAACCCAACTGTTCAGCTTAGAGGTCATGCAATTTAGGTGATATTGCACAGAAATACTTATGTAGTGGAGGACCATTACAATGAGCATGTTGATATTTTTTATCTGCACACCCAACAGTATAAATCTTCTGTGTCAAGGTTACATTCATTATCCATCATCTACACACCACATAATCCTCATTAGGCTTGCGGGGTGGCTGGAGTCTATCCCAGTTAACTAAGGCAGGGGACACCATGGACAGATCACCAGTCCATCACAGGGCTACATATAGAGACAAAGCATCATACTCACATTCACACCTACGGACAATTTAGTTACCAATTGACCTCAGTATATTTTTAGAGTGCGAGAGGATGCCAGAGAACCCAGTGATTACCCACCGGCACAACGAGAACATGCAAACTCCACACAAAAAGATCCTAGGCTCAGACGCAATCTTCTAGCTGTGAGGCGACAGTGCTAACCACCAAGTCACTGTGCAGCCCATTCAAGGTTACATGTTTTTGAGAAATAACTGTATTACGTCCTTTTTTACAATTAATATTATTTTATGTAGTCAGTAACTGCTTATGACTACATTTATCATTAGGGTTTTTGAGAGATATCCAGAAGATGCCTAACAAGCCCAGGCACCTCTCAACTTAACACACACACACACACACACACACACACACACACACACACACACACACACACACACACACACACACACACACACACACACACACACACACACACACACACACACACACACACACACACACACACACACACACACACACACACACACACAGAGGGCTGCTTTTTTCCTTTTATGAAAACAAAGCTGTCTCCAGTGCATAACAGTCTGAAAACACACACGTGCACCACAGGCCTGTTACCTTTATCATCCAGCTTGAGTGTATTGATCCAAACAAGGGTGTTTCTGCTGCACACAAAGAAAGCAATTGATTTTGTGCCTCTTGTTTGATGGAGCGATGTACGAGGCATGTGAGATGAAAGGAAGGCACTGAAACCGGAAAAGGAGATAGCATCTGGTAAAAATGAAAAAAATAGATGGGCTGTTGGTATTCGATTGAAAAGGATAAGTACAATTATTTAGTTGCTCATTGACAGAGTGTGTAGCAAGATTTTACCCATACTGATGTTGTGAGTTCTATGTGCAACTTTGGAGATGGATGGATTTAGTTTATCTGGGTTGGTTTGCATAATACTTAACACGTTTGTAAGATTTCATTGAATTAATAAATACCTTTCTAACGTGTGTGTGGAGCAAAGAACCAAGACCCTTAAAGTAAAGTTCATAGTAAAGTAATTGATATACTATTTCTTAAGTTTTTGTTTTTTTTTAATTGAAATAAGGATTTTTTTGACACTAAAGAAGTTTAGATGGTGTCACAGTTTGTGACAAGAAAGCAGGGAGGAAGACTCAAGTGATGTTTAACCCAGGCAGGCAGCACCTACATAAAACAGCAATTTACTGCAAAACATAAAAAAAAAAAAAGTAAATACATAAAAGGTAGTAGGCGTTAAAGCACAAGCAGAGCCAAGGGGCAGAGATTGTCATCTGAAACAAGTGAAACATGGCTGGTGAGTGTTAAAGACCCTCAGGTAAAAATCTAAATTTTATTGATGTCCATATGAAACACCCCCAATATTTTATATGCTACAAGACACATCATGAGTGTTAAATAAATGAGTGTAAAATAAGCGGCTGGAGTGACAGTTGGAGACACCTGCACCCGCTGTGTCGAGAAGGGTGTGTCTGCAGACCTGGAGGCTGCAGTGAGAGGGCTGCACTGAGAGGGCTGCAGTGAGAGGGCTGCACTGAGAGGGCTGCACTGAGAGGGCTGCACTGAGAGGGCTGCACTGAGAGGGCTGCCTGTTTCTTCTAGGACTCCGGTGTTTTCTGCTGAGTTGACGCCAACTGAAGTAGCAGCATTTATCACCATGATGGAAGACAGCCAGAACATGAATATTTGTTTTATTAGTTATATTAGTAATGTTATAAAAAGGTTTGTTTAACATTATAAACATTTCTGCTGTTTTCATTTGCATAGCAAAGCTGTTGTTAACCTGCTAAACTGAGAAACAAACTGTTTGAACTCGTCATTAAGCAGTGAAAACGACCACTTTTATATTGTGATAGCTGCTGTAAGACCAACTAAGCTTGTTTGACGATTTGTTCTATTGAGTCAAACCCAGATTTTGTCAGTCCAGCTCCAGATGATAATAATTAACTACAGCCAGCGTATGAATTACTCCACCATCACATGATAGAAGCATGAAATGATTTCTGTCAACTTAATTAAGCGGCAAAAACCTTCAGTGTGAATGTTTAATACTAATAGTTTTACAGGTACAGTGATGTTAATAAAGTTGCAGATATCTGGTATGTAATCAGGCAACTGGTCCCATTTCAAACCACAGGTGTATTATTGCTGGATTCCTCTTAGAGTTTATTAATAATAATCATAATAATAATAATAATAATAATAATACATTTTATTTATAAAGCGCTTTTCCAAAAACTCAAAGAGTTTAGATTCTACCACGGTAAAAAAGTGAAATATATACAGTTTATCGGGTATATCCGTGCTATATCTGCTTACGCATGTTAATGTCTGCCTCATGTGTCTCTCTCAAGAGGTAATGAGATCAGAGATTTCGCTGTGGGAGTCATAGAGCTAATTCACCTTCGTGTGTTTGTGTTTTTGGCATTTATTTTTATTTAATATTATTGTATAAAATAAACATATATCTGCCTCCAGAGTTGTTCTTGTGCTTCGCCTCTTTCCAACCTTCCAGACTGTGCTGTTGAGATCTAGACACCACAAAGGCCATCACATATGATTCTGTTATTATTTTACCTGATAATTACACAATTTGTCCAAATGCAAAGCTTAGCAACCAAGTTATTATATTGCAATAAATACTATTTGGGTGAATTAAACCTTTAAAATCTTAGATAGGATATGCAGTAGCACTCCATGTGTGCCGACTACTTCCGAATACTTGTGTGGTCCTGAAAGTGCAGCCTCCGGTTCTGTAGACAAACTTACTGGGGCCAAAATGAAAGTGGAATTATTCTTGAATAAACCTTTTAAATTCTAAGAATACTTTCAGGGAAATCATCCTTTAAAATCATAAGTTATGCATTTAAATTGTAAATTGTGCACTTCAGTGATCATCTATAGTGGTAGCTTAAAAAATGCTCTAAATGTGCGGTTGTAGCAAAAGTGTGCAGCCCTCTCAGTGCAGCCCTGTGAGTGCAGCCTCTGGGTCTGCAGACACATACTATTTTCTGTGTCTGCTGGCTTTGTCAGGGTAAATGCAATGTCTGATTGTTTAGCAGAGCTCTCTGTGGGTCAGCAGTGTGCTAGGTTGTCAAACTCTGAGATTCTGTCCATCATTGATACCCATTTGCCACACCTCCCTGCTGATTAGTGTGATGACCTTGTTGGTCTGATTTACTCCCATCCCACTTTGTTTGGTGATGTGCCTTCCTGCACTCATGTGGTTGACCATGATATTGATGTTGGTAGTGCTACTCCCATTAAACAATATGAATACCACTGTCCTATAGAAAAACGTGAAAAGATGAAAAAAGAGGTTGAGTACTTGGTTGAAAATGGCTTAACCAAGCCCACTTGCAGCCACTGGAGCTCTCCATGTCTGTTAGCTCCTAAGTCTGATGGCACCCCTCGTTTCCCCTCTGATTTCAGGAAAGTTAACCAAGTTACTGTGGCTGATTTATTCCTGTTGCCTTGCATGGAGGATTGCATTGACAGCATTGGTCTGGCTACATTAATCACAAAATTAGATCTACTGAAAGGCTGCTGGCAGGTTCCACTAATCGCCAGAGCTTCTGATATATCGGCATTTGTTGCACTTGATCACTTCATGCAATACATGGTGATGGCATTCAGTATGAAGAATGCACCTGCCACTTTCCAGCGGTTAATGCAGATTGTGCTGGAGGGTGTACCAAACTGTAAAATGTATCATGATGACATGGTGGTGTACTCCAGTGAATGGACCAGCCAGGTCTCCAGTCCGAAGATGGTGTTTCAGCGGCTTGCTAACGCGTTGCTAACACTCAACCTCGTTAAGTGTGAGTTTGGTAAGGCTACAGTCACCTAGTTGGGAAAGCGGATGGGACATGAGCAGGTCTGTCCGGTGGATCCAAAACTTTTAGCAGCGTTATCCTACCCAGTTCCCATCACCAGGTTTATTTATTTTTCATTCAGTTTTGAACACATTCTCTGTTATTTGTTGACTTTGATACAATGTTGAGAACTGATGTATTGAAACTGTCAAGAATTTAGTTTTATTAGTTTTTCTTGTAAACAATAAACAAAAAATGTCATTTATATTTGTTTGTGTCTGTCTAATGCAGCCACACCTTTTTTTAAATTTTTTTTTATTATCCCTTATTAATCCCACGAGGGACGACAACTGCTGTGTCCCAGCTCCCTTTTCTGGTCTGTGTAGTCATTTCTGAGCTTTTTAAGTTTGTTGAGGAGTTACTCGAGGCTCCGCTCATACTGGCTGCAGCCATCTCCCGCTGGATTGTTTCAAACACCGGCGTGGTCCGAGAGGCTCCCTCTAACTTCCACTGAATTTCATATGAAGACCACAGTGCTAGGAAGCATTGGGTCTCCTCCACAGACCGCTGCTTCTTGGATTTGGCGTCTATATTTACTGGTTTTCAAAACACAAACACTAAACACTACTACTACTACTACTCGCACGGCTGTTTAAAAATGGCGGTTCTGTGTTTTCACCGTTGATTGTCGGTCATCATAACCCCGCCCCCAGCCTGTGACGTACTCTGTTCTCAACTCTGGCCAACTCTAGCCCAGCAACGAGTTGGTGCCCGAAAAGCTCCAGTTTTGGGGGCCTGGAGCCAGAGCTCAGCTGGAAACACAAAAAAAATGGTGCCAAGTCAGGCATTGGCTCCAACTTCGAACTGAAGCCAGCCCTATCGAAGAGGGGGTGAAGTGAGGAGATGTAGTGGTGTAATGGAGGCACCAGCTCTGGAGAAGAAGCTGTTCCTCAGCCTGGTAGTCCATGTTCTGATGGCCTGGTACCTCCTCCCTGATGGCAGGGGGACAAACAGGGAGTGTCCTAGGTGGCTGATGTCCATGCAGATGGCCTGTGCTTTTCTCTGCATGCACTTAGCTCAGCTCCCAGACCTGCAACATCAGACATTTATTTTGCATTTTAGCATTTATGTGCAAAGCCTCTCATTTACATCAGTTCAGTACCTAAATGACAATGCTGCTGTCTTTAAGTCTTTAAAAAGGAAATTATTTCTTTTATTCTTCTCTACTCTCTGATGTGAGATGCTTGAGTCAAATAGCTTTAAATGAATATTATTTGAAGATCAGTTCTTTTTAATTAGTGGTTTGATAGTTCGCTTAGTCTCTGTTTTGCCTTGTTTATTGATGAAGATATTAATATTGCAGGCTCTGTTGCCTGCATCATTTGCACTGAGCAATCAAAGTGAGATAAATTAGATGAAAAAAAGATTGCTTTAAAGATAGCTTTTGAGAAGGACTGATCGATTTTCTCCCAGCCCAAACATAAATCTGCCAGCAATTTTTCTATCAGGAGCATGGTGTAACAGATTATAGCTCTGGCAGCCTTGACACCAGTCTAACCGACAGATAGAGTTCCTGCCGAGGGAGGAATATGGATACAAATGTGTTTGACATTTTGTCAGTTATTGACTGTGGATTGTTATGAGGAGCTGGGAAAAAAGGGTATTGGCTAGAGGTCAGCATAGGAGGTGGAAGCATTTCCACTTCCACACAGGGTGGTGATGTCAGATGCAGTCATTGTCCACAGGGTGGGCCGCTCATACATCCTCACACTGTCAGCTCAACACAACAGTGCAGCATGTCCATCCCTGAAATCTCAGTGGCCACTCCTGATCTGATGAGTCGAGTTCATTTACTGAAACAAAGGTGTACAGGTTTCAGTTACTGTAACGATAGTGTAACCATGGTTCATGTCCATTTCTGTTTCAGATGTGAGTGGTCAATGGTCAAGGTCCAGCAATAGATGTTTGATGGGTTTACGACTGAGCAGCGTCATGACAGATGACTTAGTGGTGCTCTACAACAGAAAGTTAAAACAGGCTACAAGCTCGTACAGCTGCCCAAACACTGGCTGCACCTGACTGGATAAACACTTCACTGAAACGGAACATTGAACTTATATATAAGCACATTTATTCAACAACACAATAACAACAACGATGAGACAACAATAGCACACATTAAGACACACAACAGCACAAAACAAACAAGGGGGTGAATGTGAGTGAACACAATATTTCAGTGTAATATTGGGGTTGGTATTACGTTTGAAATATGGTGTCGTGAGGGAAAAGGATAAACAGACCACACCTGAAAGCAGCCGTGAATTATTATGCATATATATATATATATATATATATATATATATATATATATATATATATATATATATATATATATATTCCATATTCCAGCAGCCATCACTCCTGTTTTCTCATGGTACATTGTGTTAGCTATTCATGTTAAAAGGCTAATTGATGACTAGAAAGCCCTCGTGCAACTATGCTAGCACATGACTAAAAGTGTGAGTTTGCATGGAAAAAATGGACCCATTTTCCATCGGATTTGGGTCACTTTTGACCCTTGCTTTTCATCAAAGGGTTAAAATCTACCTTTTCTTTTTTATTTATTTATTTTTTGTTGTAGACTGTTAAAGACTGTTGTAGTCTCTGTTACAGCTCTATGAATGTATCCGTTGCTGGATTAGTCTCACCTCAGTTTAAAAACTGAAGGTTGGTAGAGAGACTATGAGTGCACCACTGGCAATTGAGGCAGAGCTTTGAGGTGATTACAGACTCAGCATCCAACAATGTGATTATCAGATCACCCAACAATGGCTGGCTGAATTCCTTCCTCTACACCTTTTTTAAACTTGGATTTGGTATCACTTTTTGGCTACTTTCACAACTCCAGTTTACACAGTGAGAGGGTGAAACAGTAAATGGGATTTGAACTTCCTTCTCAACCACTTCTGTCTTATTCTTCACATATGTGCTTTATGTATAAAGTAGACAGTAAACCCGAGAATGCCTTTGAGCACAGAATGTTCTAAAGCATTTAGCATCAATTCCTGCGCTGAGATGTGCCACAGATACCATTTATGGACAGAGAGTGGAATACAGCAACAAAGAAGATATGAAAAAAGGCTTTTCATCCTACTTTATCAAAACATCAGAAACCACATATAAACCACATATAACTTAGAAAAACTCATTCTATTGAAAATCATTTGTTAGTTTTGACAGCATTTCACTCCAGGTTCTAATGTATACTGTGCACTGAATGTATACCACCCACTACAATAGGCAGGGATATTGCACAAAGGGAGCCGGGCAGGGATACAAAGCCAAAGTGTATATGTGGTATAAGTAATACCTGTGACTTTGACTTTAATTGCAAAAGTGATATGAGGTAGAGACCATTCCAGAGGTACAGACTACTCCCCATCATTTCCTGGCATAGTTTCTGTGAGTGTTTCAACACAGGCATAGCAGGCATCGTAAAAAGTTGAAGCAGTGGTACCAAGACTTAAAATAGCTGTCAGAGGTAAGTAGTTGGAGACGTAAATAACCTCATTGTGTGTTTTGCTTAGGTCTTTCTCTAAGAAATAGGTTAACAGTCTAGCACTGATAGAATGTGGACATGAGAGAGAAAAAGAGGTCAGTAATCCTGAAGCCCTTATAGACCATAGAATTCTCTGAAGTGGCTACATAAACTGTAATTATTGGATATAATCCACCACCGAACACACAGTAAGTACATTCAGCCTTCAAAGGAACAGTACATAGGTGAATTTAAAAACTATGCTTTCCAACTTAATAGACTAAAAGCATGCTGAGTGCTGTATAAGAATTACTTTTTGATGAATGACATTAGTTTGTGCTAGCACTGGTTGCCAAAGTCTCTAAAGAAGTGGCTTTTCAGCTTGTGGAAGAAGGTGAGCAGGTGATGCTCTGACATGCACAGTCAGAACACTTGTAGTACAGACAGTCCTCACAGACCCTCACGGACAAGTGTGGATGGCAACATTTATGTCATGTGAGCCCTTTTGTCTGCATCCGCAGAAACCATTAATTGGCCTTCAGAACAAACAGTTCTGATTACTGTCCTGTGAGTCTCCAAATAAATAACAGCATTCCAGACTTTTTTTTTTTTTTTTTTTTTTTTAAATTGACAGAGCAAGGTTTTGACAAGGGGAAGATGGAAGATGGCATTAATGGAGAAAGCATTCTGGATCACTTCACATTCCTCACTCTCAATACTGTATTAACAGCAGGTATGAAGAGAATGCAGTGTCTGCATCCCTTCCCCAGAGGGAACACTTGTTCAGTCTTTTCCAGGTTTGGATTTAAGGAGGTACCTTGATAGATACTTGAAGTAAGTTTTGTCATCTGGGAGGATTTCACATATGCAAAGAATTTGACCATGTTCTGTTGCAAATGGACAGTCATTTTCTGGTATATCTGGAGCACTGTATTCTACAAATGTACCATCTATGATTTGTTTCCATGCGTTGTAGTAGTGTACTAACGCTACACACAGAGAATCCAGAGACTCTTTCTTACATCCGTAAATTTGGTAGGAGGCCATTTAAGAGGGCAGCTAACCCAAAACCTTCACACAAATGTAAAATCTGCTTATCAAATTCAATACAGAATGACCATTTAAGGCTCTCTTGGAGACAACAGGTCGTAATTCTGAGGGCTATTTTACGCAGTGGTTTAGGATGAAACGCAAAGGTTTTGTTTTGCAGCCTCCCGTTTACACGAACAAGGCGTTTTAGATGACCTAAAATGAAAACTTTTCAATACGGCGTCCATAGTGAAATTTTTCTCAAAAGCTGGAGTTTTCAGTGAGAACACGAATGTCAAGCTCCGCTTTGTGCATACACATTACACTTTTATTCTAGTTGCCATGGGTGAAAGGGAAGACAACAGTGCACATTTGCTACAACTTGGACTGCTGTTACTCATTTGCACTATTTTGAATATTCTGCACTATATCTGCCAGGCTACTTTATCTCATAGTCATGTTTACATTTCACTTAGTTCTGCTTTTCTTAGTTGTTGCTTAGTTCTAGTTTTGTATCCTTTGTTCTTAGTTTACCAGATTTTTGTTTTCTAGTTCCTAATTTACTTAGTTTTTGCCTTTTTTGCTGTTACAAATTAATTTCCTATTAAGGATCACTGAAGTATATATTCTGTTCTGATTAGCAGTTGCATGTTGAATAGAGACAACAGGGGAAGCTAGGTCCATGCCAGCTTGGCTGTCTGAGCTCACATAAACCAGACTGTACTGTTGCAGAGCGGATCAGAGGCTCAAAAGCAGGATGACAAAACACAGTGAATCAATGCTTAAAGACAATAATTTATTCACAGTATGTTTACACCAGTATACAAGGGAATGATTTAAGGTCGACGGGAAATGGCGATCACTGAAGAGAGACAACTAGATAGACAATACTCGAGGGTGACAACTGATTGGAGGCTGAAATACAAGAGCACATGATAACTAGGATCATACAAAAATCAAGACAGTTCTATACATAATGAGACTAAATCTTAAAGCAAGATCAATTATGAGTAACAACTGACCAGGTCTTGGTACCACCAAGCTAGGAAAGTAGAGCAGACTGAACAAAACACACACAGGGCACGGACATGAAGGATGGCAGGGGTGGTCATGAACTGGACAGAAAGAATCACGGTTTGTGGCAAGAACAAAGCAAAATCAAAAATTCAAAGAGCAGCTGGATTTGACTAATTGAGAGTTACTCAACAGTCTGGCATCGTGTCGTGGTCTGAACCAGGCTTTTATGGAGCAAGGGTGATGAGCCGACAGGTAGACCACTCCCCACCACAGGTGTGCACACTCAGACAATTAGCCAATGACTTGTAGCTGTTCACAATAAGCACACACACTACCACAGGAGGAAAAGAAAAAGGAAGGGGACAGGGAAAGCTGCCAACAAACTCGAGTTGAAGGCAGAGGGCATGACAAATATTTAATAATCTGCATTTAATTGAGATAGGCAGCCATAGGGAAGCAGCAGAGAAGTGTGTAGAACTGCAACTCTACTTTCTGGTCTCACTTCTGCACTGTTGGGGTTTGGTTTTTGCCAGGGCTCCCTCCCCAACCGTGGCATCAGCCCCCACCAGACCTCCCTTTTTTCCCTGTCCCTCCTTTTTCTGTCTCTCCCATCCCATCTCTTCATTCTCTCTTTCAGCCTCATTCCTCTTACTCTCTCCTGTGCCACCCCCTGTGGTGGCTGCAACTAATCATCTCATCAACAGTAACTCCAGGCAGCTGTGATCCTGCACCCAGGTCTCATCACCTCCACAATAAAGCCCAGCTTCACTGTCCCCTCCCTGCCAGATTGTAGCATCCGTAATACAGTCAGTATCGGCTCCAGCACAATATTACTGTTGCCTATTCCTGCCTCTAATGAGTCTCTTTTTCCTGCCTCCAAGTCAAGCTGCCTGTGCGCGTAATTTTTATAGTTATGCTTTATTTTCTTTTTTGTGTGTCCCTGTAACTACAAAGAGACATATAAAAAGCTGGGTACATAGCAATAATGTCAATAAAGCAATAAAGTAAACAAACCTGTGTGCCTGTTTCCATTTGAATCAAGAAGGCCAAGATTAGCTCTCACCTGTCGAAATTATACAGAAAACACATAATTTGAGCCCTGCTCAGACAGCACACTCCCTAGCTTTTGAATGCATTCATTTGAAATGCCTGAATGACACTTGTCTTTAAAGGGCAGAGAGAAAGATCTGGTGCTTCATCATGTCCAAAGCAGAGAACTGCAGATATAGGACTATGAAAACACCAGCAGTAGAGGAAAGTTTTGATATTGTAAACACATCTAAACATTGGAACATGGTTAGATTGAGGACAGAAACTAACAAAAAATGCATTGCTATTTAGAACTCTAAAAAAGGTTTTCATAAAAGGCCAGGAACAGTCAACTTAGAGCTTTCTATCTGCCCAGAGAGTTTACTGCTATTGTTGCAACTAGAGTGTTTGTCCCCCTCGATGCTAATGCTCAGCTTGCAATGAATGAACTGGATGCAAACTTCAAACTAAACACCTGGCGGCAGTGTTTATTTTTGCTAGTGACCTCAGTCATTTCAGCCTGGAGACTATGCTCCCAAAATTCCATCCACTGCCCCACAAGAGAAGACAAGACCTTGGACCATGTTTACACAAATGTACCAGAAGTATACAGAGCCATCCATGCCCCTCCCACACCTGGGACAGCTGGACCATGTCTCATTAACTAGCACTGGAATCAGCTTGGTGGAAAAGGGGTAATTGTTCCTACTCTCCAGGTACTCGTCAAACGTGTGAGACCAGTAGTGTGAACAGTTAGCGTGGCCAGAGGAAGCCGAAACTGCACTGCAGCAATGGTTTCAACATATTGACTCAAGTACATTTGCCACTTAAGCCACTGTGGATTCTTACACAGACATCGACTCTTTTGCCACCTCTGCTGTGGACTACATTTATTTATTGATTTATAGACAAGATGGCAGCGCACACGGATGCAGCGGCTCTTGGCTCCCTGTGTCGGTGCTTTTTGTTATGGTTGTTACTGTGTGAATGTGTACGTAGGAATGGAAACAGACTTTCCTACACTCAAGCTCAACTACACACTGTAGGAATGACGTGTTGCATGGATGTTACGACCGAGTTTCAGCGGTCTCACAACATCCCAGAGGACATCGTCAGAACGCCGAGCTCTCCCTGGCTCATCCTTGGACATGTGAAGCGGCACCGCCGACGGAGGAATTGGAAGCAGATGTGGGGATGCAGAGCGGGACTGCTGGCTAGGCTAGCACAACAGCTACATAATTTTTTGCCCTTGTCACACTTTTATTTACTGTGGGTTCATTTTCCACTGCAATATAAAGCCCTGCACCTCCACAGAAACACACAACCATGGCAAGGATTTGCGAGAACTGCCTGCATAGTATGACAATTGGGATTCCATAAATCATAAAAAAGAAAAAACAATCTCTTTGAAAAATGAAAAAAAAAAACAAGTTAAAATTTACTATGTACAACATTTTTCCAAGTGTCCACAGATGTTATCAATAATGGGCTCACCAGATTTATATTTTTACAGCTTCAATATAGTATTTTTCACCCTACCCTGCACGTTTCATCATTCTGAATGTATCTTAAAACATCTCACTGACAACTTGCTCTTCGGTATTCCATCTTTGAGCCATGTTGCATTTATTTTGTTGGTCAACAATGCTGTCTTTTCCCTTCAGTCTCTTGGTAGGAACACATCCTGCAGTTCAAGAACTGCTTTTGATGAAATATCACAATTTTAAACTTAGATTTGGCTGTTTTGCTGTTCTTACAGATGAAACCGTATGTCTCGTGATGCATTCGAGGAGCATTGCAAAACTGTAAATCTGCCTATTCTTTCTGTTATTACAGTTTCTGGCTTTGATAAATTGTAACATTTTTGCAATTATTTAAAAGACAAATGCTTTTCAGATCCATCAGTGTGTTTTGGGGTTCAGGGGGTTAAAATTAGACTATGTGTTAAAGTTAATAATATATTCTATAAAAGATAAAAAGAGCTATGGTTAAAGTTAGGATTCGGGTTACTCTGCATGATAAACTCTAAGCACCACTGAAAACCCACTACATTAATATATAATTGTGTCTGAAAAACACACACGATTTAAATTGTTGCCATGATGTAGTGTCATGAAAATAACTAAATCTGGCATCATACACAAAGCAGATTGTCCAAGAAAATATGAGTCACATATGTGCAGTCAGTGCACATTCAGTTAGATTTCCTTTGGAATAAACCCTGATATGTATTAGTTCTGGGCTGAAAAAAAAACATGAGAAGTGGCAGATAATTTGTCAAGTCACTGAACAGAGTAACCTCTGCCCTATTTTTCTTTATCTACATGAACCATGAATTTCCATCTTTGCAACAATGGACAGCTTCATAATTTCAGCAGCTTAACAAAGAGTGATTGGACAGTGAGACAAGAGAAAGGAGGGAGCGATAAAAACCTCCTTAAGTGAGGTAGCCACAGACTCTACAATGTGCAGAGAGCCAAGGAAAGGCATTCATTTACAGATGAAAAGAAGCATAATGATCATTTCCTGAAAATTGTTTTAATTATTAAAACACGATTTCCACCAAAAAAGAAATATCAGCCACTTAAAAACAAGAGTGAAATCCAATTTTCCATTTTGTCCACTGGGAGAGGAAGAATAAGAGAGGACACAGACATTGTTATTAAAAGTAGAGCTGGCCTCATTTCAGCACAGGATGAACTTTGGGATGGCAGAGATGGGAACTATTATGGTCTTCTTGTTGTTTGTCATATGGAATGCTCTCTTGGGGAAATTGGGTTGAGAAGACCTATGCTTTGTGTTTGTGTGTGTGTGTGTGTGTGTGTGTGTGTGTGTGAGTGTGTGAGTGAGTGTGAGTGTCAATCACCACTTCCCATAAAAGCCTAGTTCATTCACCCACTCTCTGCATCCTAACATCCTAAAAGTTCATTCTCCTCAGAAAAACAAGCTCAAAGACTGAATATGCAAAATAATCAATTTATTCAATAACTAGTATCCCCCCCTTCACTTTGATCACGGCTTTCAGTCTTTCAGGCATGGAATGTACGAGGTTCTTGAGTGTGGATGGTTCTACCTTCTGTCTTCTTCTATCTATCTGGAAGTAGTACCTTTTCTACAATGTTGTTAGTATAATATTGTGCATTAACAGTGGTACCTTGAGGCACAATGTGCCCCTCTGAGAGACCTGAAGCAGACATAGCCCCCCAAACCATACAATGGGCACTGAATTTCACTTGCTCAGAAGATGGTACTTTTTCACAATCATCTGTATAGATACGGTTGTTTTGGCTGTCGAGTGTCAGAAAAAAAGTAGAGAGGGCATTCATCAGAGAAAATCCAGTTCTCCCAGTCTTTTGGAGTCAGAGTTATGTATTTCTTTGCGATAGCCAGTCTCTCCTCCTTTTGCATTTTGGCGAGTAGGCCTCTTATAGCTTTCAGCCCCAATGTTTCTGTTAAATAGCGACGCACAGTGCTTTTAGAAACATCTTCTTTAAGATTTTTCAGCCTCTGACTGAGTCACCGGCATGACTGGTGTCTTTTACCCTTGGCGTTTCGCATCATATCCTTGGCTCTTGCAGTTAGGCCAGATGGACGTCCTGAGCGAGGCAAGTCCGTGAAGGATCCTCCTTTGTTGTACCTTTGCCACCACTTCTGCACCCAGCAGATACTTCTGCCAAGGGCCTGAGCTCCATGTTGAAGTGTTTCTCTGCATTTCAAAGAGCAATGGCCTGTGCAGGAATCTCAGACTCTGAAAGAGTAGCTTTTCCACCCTTACTCTTGGCCATGGTAACAATGCTTCAAGAATTTGATTGTGAGTGTAATGTTTGGTCAAGCAAGAAATTTATATACTGGGACCTTACAGGTTGATCAGACAAACAACCAAACAGTACCTGATTGACCAGGTGTAACCCATTTTGGTGACAGACAATCAAACATGTTGTCCAGTGGGGAGAATGAACTTTTGGGACATCGTGTAGACATTCAAGACCCACTTCCTTGCTGAGTCCTGAACTTTACCCTGCCTCCCTCCCTAAGCCGCTGCTGCCTGACCACCCTGCACTGCAACACACTTGTTGCCCTGATCCTGCCTGTGCCTACTATCAGCCCCACTCCAGCTTATCTCCAGCCCACGCCAGTTCTGACTCGTCTTGCCTGACCTCGGATTCCCCGAGCCTGCCTGCACCATCAGCTTAGTCCTCTGTCCCGTGAGTATTCCTGTGCTGTTAGTCTAGCTTTAGTTATTCATATTAGTTCTCCTGACATTCGTCCTCTGTTTGAGTTTTTTTTTTTTTTTTTTGTAGTTTTGCCTCTTTTTTGAATTAGATCCGGTTTGCTTCTCTACTTTTCCCCTCATCTTAGTTTCACATTCTGTATTGGTTTCAGCTTCATTCCTTTATTTAAAAAAAAGAAAATCTTTGTAAGCCCTCACCTTCTCTATCTGAACTGGGTCTGCACCTGGGTTCCCAGACCTGCCTTGACAGTATGGTCTGGCCTGAATAAAACTGAGCAGAGATGGAGCCCAGTTCTTATTCGGTACTAGCCTCCCTGCAAATCCATCACGCTGCAGCAAGCCAGAGAGTGCTACTCAGCCACCATGATCAGACTCTTCTGTCTGTCAAATCTGTCAAATAATAACCACACCTTGTGAAATCAGACCACTTTACGCAACTGTCAGGTGACCTTCTTTTATGCACAGCTAATTCAGCTTTCCCCAATTCAGGACCACAGTTCATCCAAGTTTTCAGTTTATCCCCCAGGGCCACCTGACCCAGATCGTGTTGCTTCCTCTGTAGACCTGTTTCAGTATGATAAAACAAGTATTTTTATTCAGTCAGTCATTTGTACAGATTGTGGAAAGGGGCCAAAGACTCTACTCTTAAAAAGGTTCATCCATCTGGGGCACGCAGTGAAGCTGCCCGAAAGCCCTGGCTCCAGGCAACATTACCAAAATTCATTTTGGATCTTATTAACACTTCTGTTTCTCAGCCTGCTTGCCCCATACCTGCTCCATGGACTACGAGCCTCCAGCCTACTAACTCCCTACTCGCTACAGAGCTACCCAGCTTTCAGCCCAGAAGCCCTGAGCCCACACCATGCACTGTTAGGATGAGTGTAGCAACCCTGCATCCAGTTGGTCACCAAAGCCTTTCATCCCCTGTTTTAGCTAACCTCTAGTCTAACATCCAGTTTACATCACCATCCAATAACTCCTCAGATCCTGCCTCTCCAGATATGATCTCTGATGATTCTTGGCAGTCTCCTTTCTGGGGGACCTGCCAAGCCATTAAATCAACCTTCAGTGAACAACAAGGTTCTCGACGTAGGGGAAGTTCCCAGTCACCCCCATCTGCATATCTTCCTGTGCTCTGTCATCTTTTCAGTTGGATAGAGCCCTTGGACCAGACGATCTCCATAGTAACATCACCAGTTTCCCGCCTGAACCCGCTCTTAGAGAGTCAGAGGAGGCACCTTCTGAAAGCCTATGTAGAAGAAAACGTGGCTCCCAACTTTGCCGGACCTCACCACTCCCCAGTGCCATGGAGGTCCTGCTATCGAGCACCGTGGAGATCCTGCCAAACCAGTCCGACAGATCATTGTTTGCTCAACAGCTCAAATACAGCAATGTGACTTCGGTCTTATGTGCAAACGTACAAATTAAAAGCAACTAATCAACTCAGCTAATTTCTGTGTTCATATAGTATATTAGTTTTTTAAAAATATGTTAAGCAATTAAACATGAAAATGGGAATTTAGGCATTTTTTTCTATTAAGAAAAGATTTGATATCACTTGTGTAGCTTTGAAATACTGTTTTAGGACAGACTCCCTGAAGCAGACAGAGGGAATGTTAATTATTGTTTGTGTCTGAAATAGCAGAGATCATTAATTACTCTAAGAGGTCCCTGTGCGGCGCCCACCGCACAATATAGACTCCAGTCTACATGTATTAATATATGCCAGATCTATTTCCTTCCTACTGTTTTTCTACAATCATGTTAATCATGTCTGGTAATAGTAAGCTTTTTTCTGAAACTGCACATAATTAGTGACAAGCAATACTCATTTCATCACACTAATCATATACTTGTTTGTGGCAGCGTATTTCAACCTGTAAGAAACGAAAGAAAAAATATGAAATATATATTCGGAGAAAGTCAATATCTGAGATTATGACATGAGCATTTTGATTTACTAAATCTGTACTAGGGTTGTGTGAATAGAGCTAAAGTCAAAATTCTGAGTAAAAGTTCAACTTTTGATGTATTAAGTTAGAACTACGAGAAGATTCTGAGAAAATGTTCAATATCTAATATTTCAAAACATTTACTTTTTAATTGATTATTTTGTCTCAGTAAATTAAAAACAACAGCTTGTTAATTACTGTCAAAAATGGGCTCCCATATTTGCCTGTAGTGTAGCTATAATGTTTTGCCTTGCTCACTGATTAAAACCTCAGCCTGATACAGCACACACTGATTGGTAGACTACGAACTATCACTCATTTCTAAACTCTCACTGCTGCTGACATACACTGCCATGCAGTCGGCTCCTTCAGGCTTGCCTTTCACCTCTCTGGTGGTCCACCAATGCATCTCAGTTAGGAGATTATTATGCAAAAAACAGTCTCCTTGTCTGCTGACCTGGCAGTGGGATATTTGTTAAGATCCATACACCTTGACCAAGGACAAATCGAACTTCATCCCTGCCCCATGTATCAGTACTTTTAAATGGAGGATTATATGCAACCCAAAGTGATCTACAAGACAATTTGTTTAGAGAGGAGTGTAGAAAGTAAAAAAAAAAAAATTCTACTTAATACACTTGCATTTATAGTGAGTGGCTACCTTAAAAAGCCTTGTTTATTATGGAATGTGCCGCCTGCAGGCGATGATGAGAACTTATATTATGGAGTAGATCTACATTCATGTTGCCCGGCTTTGCATCACTGTTGCCTCTCATTGCTCATCAGAGATTAATCCATGGATCAATAGAGTGTGATGAGCCTGCTAATTAGACCAGTCCATTACTTGAACTAGGGTGTAAAAACAATGGCATGGTACCGTCATTTATAGTCTGTATGACTGCACTGTGCTTGTTTTAGTATGTTCCGATGCTAAAATGAATTACTGTAGATTGTGTAGCATAACCACACTTTAAAGTTAAATTGCATTTGTTAAATCAGGGGAACCATCTCAGATTACTGAGAAATGTAATCGTTCAGGGCAAATATTAAAGAAAATTTTACCAGAATTATGTATTGGTCAGTCTGATATCTTAAAGTTGTAAGTTCTGATGTAATTTACCTCAGTTCCCACACAAAGAAATGCACAAAAACAATGATGTGGTCCAAATTAGGATAATTATTACACCATATTTACTAAATATATCAAGCTTAAATAAATGACACTGAAAGAAGAGCATATGCAGGGTTAATGGTTGATGTTAAATTACTAAAATAAATGAAGTGGATGATGCTGAAGAAAGGATGTTAAGCAGCTGGTATAAATTCACTAATCAGTTGATTAGGATTGCGATGGATGCGTTGTGAGAAAGTAAAATTAACACTTATTATTTTGTTACATGACATCAATCGATCTGAAGCAGAGAAAATGGATTTACTTCACCTACTTCTTGCAGCGTTGGCTGGATTGGAGACCCCATTGGCTGAATGAAACTTCTTTGCAGCAAATTCAGGCTGTCTCCTCCTGAAGCATTGTGTAGTTGTCAGGCAGCAAGTTCCACTGTGGGTCTCTCTGCTGTGCAGTGTTGGAGATTTGCCAGCAGACTTCCTCACATGGCACACAGGTGGTTGTCTAATCAGTAGGCAGGTAGGTGATTAGTTCACGGGTCCTTGGGGCTGAAGCTGAATAACATAGTTTTAATACCAATTATTTGACTCTCACTGTCTATTCAGCAGTGTTTGATGTTGACCAGACACCACAAAAACTTCCAAAAACTTAAAGCTGAGCTGTTCCAAAAACTTTTGTAGATTCTGATTGGTTTAGATTGAAAAATCTAAAGTTGCTTTTATTAAATAACTGTTTTGAGTAAAACAGTTCATAATCGGCCGGCAAAGGCTAGGCAAGCAAGAAATTGCCTCAGTTAATTGTAGGACCAAAATAGTAGAGAATACTCTTCATGATTGTGTATTAGTATTTTGTAGTAATATTAGTATGTAGTGGAAATATCCTCATATGTAGAAATATAATTACATGTAGCAACTATTTGTACCCTAATGCGGTCACACCACATAGTTGTAGAAACTACATTTTATGAAAAAATTGCACTCGTTTATCAGGGACACCACTTAGATATTTTATCTAGGCCACCTAAGAGACCTTTATCAAGAATATTTCAGGTTCAGTAATCATTAATTAATCAAATCTACTTGTATTGATCAGTCTCATAATCTAAAGTCATAAACTCTGACTTCATTGACCTCCAGTTCCCAAACAAAAAAAATACACGGTGGAACCAATGACAGTTATACACAAGAATTTGTTAACAAAGACTACATACAAACAAACAGTAAAGAAAACCCAATAATGAAGCCACGTGTCCACTAGACGCATTTTTCCCCGCATGTAAATGCGCCACATCTGAAAATCGCAGGAATGGTGGGCGGTCACTAGGGGGTCACAACATTGTCACATGACAGCGCTTGAGGTTCTTTTTTTTTTTGTAATTCTTTATTTTTCTTAAGTGGAGCAGAACATAGAGTACATTATACATACAGTATTTCAATTAGTATCCACTTTTTTTGTTTTGTAAACTAAGATAATAAAATAAAATAGAATATAAAAGAAAAAAAAAAAAAAAATAAAAAAATAAAACACAAAAGTGCAAAAACTTAGAACAGATTGAGAGAGATAGAACATTGTGCACAATGAAATTTCAGAAGTAAGAAAACATAACATGAATCACTAAGCTTAATAGTCCAAATAGATCATGTGATCTCAACAAAGTCTGCTTGAATTAATTTTACATGTCTGACCCAATTTCTCCATAATTTTACAAATAGTTTCTTTTTAAGTCTGATTGAAAATGTTATTGACTCCATGATATATACCTCTTTTACTATATTTGTCCACTCTGATATAGTGGGGGGCTCAGGAAGCAGCCACCGCCTTGTAATGGCTGTTTTAGCTCCTGCTGTCAAAATTAGGAAAAGGTATTTATTTATTGAGCTGTGTAATTTGTTATAGTTTCCCATAAATACTGTGGAAAACTGAAAAGGAAAATTATTTACCCTGAATATGCTGATTAATTCTTTGTGTAAGTCAAGCCAGAAGGACTGTAACTTTGGGCATTCCCAAAAAATATGCCAATGTCCAGCCTCCTGGGCCCCACACTGTCTCCAACAGCAAGCTGAACCTGTACCAAAGTGAGCTGATTGTTTTGGAGTTATAAAAAAGCGCATGAGGCATTTCCAGTTAAATTCTCTCCATTTTTGCGAATTCGAACATTTCCACTGTGATTTACAAATGTCTAACCAGTCTTCATTTGTAATTTGAAAGTGACCTTCGTTCTCCCATTTCTCTTTAATATAATCTGTTGAGTGTGGCTGCTTTGACAAAAGCCCTTTGTAAAATCTACCGATCATCCCTTTGATTAGAGTATTTTTATAAGCCTTCAAAAAAATATTCAATAGTGGATCGTGTAAATCTGTTTTGGGGGCAATATTATGTAAAAAGTAATTTCGCAACTGAAGATATCTAAAAAAGTCAGAATTACAGAACTGATATTGGTTTTTCAAACTTTCGAAGTCCTTCATTTGTCCGTTCTGCGTAAGTGAAAAAAAGGTTGTCACACCCTTTGAAATCCAAAGTTTAAAAGAGTTGTCAATTAGGTTTGGTTTGAACCCAGGGTCAAAGGCACATCATTGTATTATCTGCAGTTTGTCATCTAGATTATATTCTCTTTTTATTTTGCCCCATATTTTTAATTGGCTAATTATCCATGGGTTTTGAATTGTGTTGATATATTTATCTAAATTTGTGTAGGCCAAGACAGCCGGCATTGGAGGTTCTTTGATTATGGAGAGTTCTATTTCTTTCCATCTAGCATGATAATTTGGTGAACACACATAAACAAGGGGCTTTATTTGGGCAGCATAAAAATATCCTATTAAGTATGGTAGACCCATGCTCCCCTCTTCTTTTGGGAGTTGTAGTGTTTTGTATTTGACCCTGGGTCTTCTGCCTTGCCAGATAAATCTGGAAATAATTTTATCTATTTTTGAAAACTCTTTTTGAGAGATTTCCACAGGAAGTGCTTGGAATAGAAATAAGTACCTTGGGAGAAGGTTCATTTTCACACAGTCAATTCTGTGGCTCAGGCTGAGAAAAGAGACAGAATTCCACCTTCCAATGTCATTTTTAATTCTTGTTACTAAGGGGCCATAATTTAATTCTGCTGATAGAGAAAGGTCCTTTGGCAAGTGGATACCTAAATACTTCAGGGATTGTTGATCCCATTTAAAGGGAAATTTCTCCACCAATTGTTTTGGTGGGGAATAGTTGAATGTCAAGAGCTGAGTCTTTTGTATGTTTAGTTTGTAACCGGAGTATCTGCCAAAATTATGTAAAATATTCATTAGTTCTGGAAGTGTGTTAGTGGGTTCTGATACATAGACTAAAACATCATCAGCATATAAAGCAGCTTTATGTTCAACTCCGTTTATTGAGATACCCTTAATGCTTTCTGCCTGTCTTAACCATTGTGCAAGTGGTTCTATATATACTGAAAACAGCGCTTGAGGTTCAACGGGCCACTGCGTGGTAACATGACATCGCTTTCAGCTTGACAGTCTGGCAGATGCGTTGGATAAACACAGCAGCTTGGCCGCCAACTTTGTCTTCTATTTCAAAAACACTTCAGTGGAAAGTATTTCTGAAAGCATATGAGGCGAGAAATAAGCTGTGCACAGTGGGTTCACAAGGAATTGTGCTGGTTCCATTCCTGTTTACCATCTACACAGCCGATTTCCAATACAACACCAACAGCTGCTTTCTGCAGAAATTTTCAGATGACACCACTGTTGTTGGACTCATCAAAGGGGGCGATGAGGAGGAGTATAGGGACACACTAAACAATTTTGTGGAATGGATTGCACACAATCCCTTCCATCTCAACATCACAAAAACAAAGGAGATAGAGAGGCAGGAGGAGGACCCAACCAACACCAATCACCATCAGGGGCACTGAGGTGGAGGTGGTCGCCAACCACCGGTACCTTGGTGTTGCAGCTTGACAGTGAACTGGACTGGAAGAGTCATATGGAGGTGGTGTACAGGAAGGGACAAAGCCAACTCAAGTCATTTAACATCTGCCAACCCCTGCTGTGCAGTGTCTACCATTCAGTGGTGACCAGTGCTCTGTTTTTTGCTGTGACCTGTTGGGGAAAGGCGCTCACTCAGCAGATAAAAACAGACTGGACAAGCTGAAAGGCCGACTCAGTGGTCAGGGCTGAACAACAAACAGTCCAGCAGGTGGTAGAGGCCAGAACTCTGAACAAACTGGGTTTAATAGTGACCAAAACTACATACCTACTCCACACCCTGAAGGGGATCAATAGCGGCACCTTCAGTAGACTGATTGCACCAATGGGCAAATCTGAGAGGTACAGGGAGTCTTTATACCAGCTGCTATGAATTTTTACAATGCACAAAAACAACTTGGCATTTTTTTTGTATTTATTCATTATTCTTTTTTTTTTACTTATTAAGTATGTTATGTCTGTTCTGAAAATGCAATGTAATTTCCCGTAAAGGATTATTAAAGGATCTATCTATCTAGTATCTGTTATCATGATAATATAGTCAGGTTAAAAGAGAGCCTCCTTAATGACAATGAAAACTTTGGCTTTAGGCTTAATATTTCTCAGTAACCTATAATATCTCATCTTGATTTTTAGTACACCCCTCTGTAAATATTGTGTACATAAATGCACCTTTCATCAAATCTAAACAATCTGCTTCTGTGGCTGTTTTGAACCTGCAGGGAAAGATGCATCACTTTCATGGTGTGCCCCTGCCACCCCTAGATGAGGCGTAACAGCAAGTAACTGCTACAAGTAAAAATGCTCAGTTGACCTGTCAGCTGCTTGGACAATTCAACATAATGAATTTCCATTGCTACTTCTTGTCTAATGCTCACCACATGTCGACTGAAAAGCATTTCAAAATAAAATGACCTCTGAATTTGTAGAATCCAAATTCTATTTGATGTATGAGAGGATATTTACTTAAAATTTACAGACGTGTGGTGACAGATCCAGTCAGGAGGAGAAGGCCTTCAGGAGCTGACAAACTACTGCATGTTTCCACCATGTAATACTAATCCTGTTCAACCAGCATTTGCATCTGCTACTGAAGAGAGAGAGAGAGAGAGAGAGAGAGAGACAGACAGAGAGAGAGAGAGTGCATGTGTGTCAGGGACAGTATTTTAATGAGATTATTTCCTTCTTTCTCCAGGATGATGTTTTTAAATTCAAGCAGGGATGCATCTGGTACTGTAAATCATAAACTTGAGGAGGTTTAATCCTACCTGCTGGTCTATCTCTGTGAGCTATTCATTATATAGAATCAAAGATTAGAGACATGAAGTACCTCTGTGACATATTCCTCTTCATCTTTCCTGAATAACACCTATTGATCCTCTTATTTCTTACTGCTCAGGGATCTTATTAGCCTGATCCCCGAGTTTCCTCATGTCCAACACCTCTTCAACTCCTGCGGGGAGTGCTGTTTTTGTTTTCCCTCTATCATCATTAGAACAATCAATGTCTTCTGCTTTCTGAGCTGGTGTGTCCAGCTACTTGATGTACTGCTGTGATTTGTGATTAACCCCCCCCCCCCCCCCCCCCCCCAGTGCAAATTCAATAAGCCCTTAACATTAAACAATAAAATATACCACATTCATTGCCTTATAAAATCCATTTAAACAGAAGACATTATTTCACTTGTAGATATAATCATTTTTGACTTGACCTGCCACTGCCATGGCTAAGTCTTTGGGAAAATGGTATATGCTGGTTCATACAGGATGGAAGTAAAGTTAAATGAGGTATACAGTATTTTTTGATATTTTCTGTCATTTACTGCTCAACCCTAAATTAGTCATACCAAAATTTAGATTTACAATAATTTTTTATGAAGGCAGTATAATAAGACAGTAACAGACAGAAATAATCTGATAGCAATATATATTAATGATACATGATACGCACTTCTATTTTTTCTTGTTTTTTTTTTTTTTTTACCATAAATGTCCATATCCAAAATTATTTATATCCCCTGCCAATTTATTTAGAAATGCAGCAAAAGTCTCAGTAATCAGCGGCAAAGCCTTTATTTGCCACAAGAGCAAATAATCATTATACAGTTCTGATAATTGCTAACAAATTTTCTGCATGTTTCAGCTGAAATTTTGTTTCACTCCACTTTATGATGATCTCCAGGTCTTTGAGTAGATTGGAGGCTTCCTTGTCTTCACTGTAGTCTTCAGTTCCCCCCACAGATAATACATTTTTAGTTTCATGTCTGGACTCTCCACATGCTGATATTGATGTTAACCATTTCTTGACTACTTTGGCTGTATGTTTCAGATCACAGTCTTAGGTAAGTAGTCTTAGGTAGGTTGAATGCTGATCAAGGACAATCTTCTCTTTTTTTATCAATCTCTCTTGGAGAAGTGGAATTCTCCTCGGTCGGCATCCATGGTGACGGAAATCTGTAAAAATGCTCACGTTGTTGTTGGGTTGCTGCCATTGTTCACTTGCATAGAACGAATTTTGCCATGAGCATTCATCCATCCATCTATCCATCCATTTTCTTTCGCTTATCCAGGGTCAGGTCTGGGAGGCAGCAGATGAAACAGGTCATCCCAGACATCCCTCCTCCCAGCAACGCATTCCATTTCTTCCTGGGGTATTCATTTCGCCATCACTCATGAACAAATCCCGAGATATGTAACTCCTTAACTAGTAGAAGCAACTGCCCCTGAACCTGGAATGAGCAGTCTACCAGTTTCCTGCAGAGAACCATGGCCTCAGATTTGGAGGTGCTGTGTCACATCCCATCAACTTCACACTCATCTGCAAACCACTACAGTGCATGCTGAAGGTTGAAGGGACCTAGAATGTATTGGTAAATAATTTTAGCTGCAGATAATGTTTAACACAGTAATTTTTCGTTCCTACCTGTAATTACTAGTTCATGTGAGAGAATATTTAGTTCAATGACTGAACGCTTCAAGTTCAAATACACTACTAGAGTAGTTAGTTGTAATCATCTGGACTGATGAATGAATCAGGGGAGTTTATTCCAACCTGTGATTGGCTTGCAGTGATGAAAAATCAATGGGACATTTACCTCTAGAACCAAATGCATGTATTAATTTAGGCTGAGTAAAAAAGTTGAATTCCAGCTACATCTGTGTACAACTGTGGTTGTGTGTTAGTCTTTGCGTCATCTTTTTGGCAAGGATGACACACCAAAGTCACAATGTATGACAGTTGTATCTGAAGCTGTATCTGAAGTGGGACTGGCCACTCCTACACAGGGGCAGGTTTACTATGGCAAGCTGTTTCAACATGTAATTATGGATGGATAGGTTTTGGAGATCAGTTCTTCCTATTAGAAAAAGCCATCCACAACATCATTTCATATATCTTTTTAATCTATATCGGATATATGTGTTATCGGGGGAGGTGGGGAACCCAAGTGCAGACTGACAGACAGCTGAATGAAGGCTTATAGATTTATTTAATCAAAAAAACAAAACCAATACGTAAATGGAGAACTGAACTGAGAGAACAGAATTAAACCAAACAACTCAAAGCTCGACAATAAACACTATGAATACCAAAATGGAAGTCAACCAAAACTAAACTGAACTTACAAAACTAAATAAAGGAGGAGTACTCACTAGATGGGGAACTGAATACAGAGGGGAAAACAGGCTGAGGTAATCCAGGGGCAAATGGGGAAGAGGAAGGAACAACAGGCTAGAGACTGAAGCTGAGCTGACGAGAAACCGAGAGAAAAACCGAGTCCATGCGTGAGAAAATCCAGGAGGGGGGAAAACAGAGTCCAAAAGCAAATTCAACAGAATGTCTTAAGTCCGTGACACGATGTGAGTCTTTGAGGGTATGTGGGTCGATGATCCGGCAGGGAGTGAATGAATGAGCAGGGTTTAAATAGTGAACAGGAGATATTGCGGGCAGGTGAGCTGATTACTGCAATGTGAGTCAGGTGTAGTAATCAGGTGAGTGTAGACAGGTGAGAAGGGAGAGCAAGACACAGGGATGAGAGACAAGAGGGAGAGAAATGACATATAGAGGGAGCCAAAGGGACAGGTCAAAACAGAAACAGATCAGGAGCCAAGGGAAAAAGGAGGAAAAAAGAGGAAGAAGGGAGAAGAAGGGCAGGGGCTAGAGCAGGATCATAACAGTATGACGTTGTTGTCGGGCTGCACAGTGACTCAGTGGTTAGCACTGTCACCTTGCAGCTAGAAGATCTCCAGTTCATGTCCCGGCCTGCTCCTGGGATCCTTCTGTGTGGAGTTTATATGTTCTCTCTGTGCATGTGTAGGTTTTCCGGCTTCCTTCCACAGTCCAAAAGACAGAATGAGGTTAACTAATAATTCTAAATTGTCCATAGGTGTGAATGTGAGTGTGCTTGTTTGTCTCTATGTGTTGCCCTGTGATAGACTGGTGATCTGTCCAGAGCGTCCCTTGCCTGCACCCTCAGTCAGCTGGGATAGAATCCAGCCCCCTGCAACCCCAGTGAGGATTAAGCAGTGTGTAGAGAATGGATGGACATTGTTGTCATTACATATACACTGCCAGTCAAAAGTTTGGACACACTTTCTCATTCAATGCTTGAATTAAGCTGGAACCAGTCAAAGATGTTGTTTAATCTCTTTAATTCTGGTTAGTCAAGCTCAGCTTTTAAATGTTAAAACAGCTTGCCATTGTTTGCTGTAGTTAAAATTATGCCCTTCTTTACCTATAAGTTAAACTACTGCAATAATTCCATACTATGAAACTGGTAAAAATCCTATATTTAAAATGTTTTTAGTTCCCTTCTACTTCAAGAAGCATGCTGTGTATGCATAGAGTTTGACTCTAGAAGGCTCATTTAATGTTCATCTACAAATTTACAAACAGCTTCTTAGTCCATTATGCAGTTTACACAAGTATAAAGCGGAATAACTTGGGGAAAAAAGTAACAGTTTCATTGTTGGTTCTCTTATCTTATTAAGAGAAAAATGGAAGAAGGATATCATCACAGGCACATCCTCTGTGAAGAACATTCATTACTTATTCAAATCAAAAACACAGCCTTAATCCAGACCGTTTCTTCTCACTTTCTTCATTAGAGTACTAGGAGCACAGATGGGGAGCTTCATGACAAGCCAGCAACCTCTAACAGCCAATCAATACGGAGCGAGGGGAGGAAGCATTTATCAGCAGCCAAGAGCTCCACTGAGGGCATTGTTGATGCTGCACATTTGATTGTTCTGGCACTTCCCCTCCTGCTGACTCCAACAGGTTGCCATCCATGTTTTGATTTTATCACTGGTGTTCCTGCTCAGTCATCTGTAGTGGCTTCTCCAATCACCATATGAGATTACACAGCTTGATATTAACTGAGTAATCCGATTGTTAGCCTCTTTTTGTTCATGAACCCGAGAAGTTTATTTTTGACAAACAAGTAGACATCAAAATCATAGTGAGGCCAACTGAGTTATGATGAGAGCTAAGGCATAAGTCAGGTGATGTAGTTATAGGAATCCACATGGGGGTAGATGGGGGTGGGTCTATTAAACGTACTGTAATTTTCCGACTATTGAGAGCACCTGAATATAAGCCGCACCCACTAAATCAATAAAAAAAAAAATTGTACACATATAGGCTGCACTTGTCTATAAGCCACAGGTGTCCACGTTGTAACATGAGATATTTACAGTGAAAGATTTTTTAACTTTAAATGAAATAAATGCTTTTTTTCTGAACAGTGCCTGTAACACGGCAGTAAAACACATTGAGTCAGTTCACGCTGCCGACTCCAGCATCTCACCATCAATTCATTGATGCCAAGCTTATGTGCAACAGCTCTATTTCCTTCTTCGACAGGCAGATCGATTGCCTTTAACTTAAAAGCTACATCATATGCATTTTTTGTGTGTTTTCTATGATGAGGCATGAATTAAATCAAACGCACTCACACTAAATTCTTCAGATCAGTCATTTTGCACTTCATGCACACACCCTGTTCAGTAATTTCATTGGTCTGATGTGACGAGGCTAAACCTATTGGCGGCATGAAGCTCGCCCGTAAAAATCTATGCATTAGCCACATCATTGTATATGCCACAGGGTTCAAAGCGTGTGAAAAAAGTAGTGGCTTATAGTCCGGAAATTATGGTAACTGTGTCTCATTGGCAGAACACAGTGGTAAGTTCTTTAAATTAAAAAAAAAAAATAAAAAATCTGTAGTTGTGTTCATTTCAACCCTGAAGTCACACATTTCTAAGTCTAAGACCTTCCAAATTTCAAGTTTTGAGTGTTCCGAGACTTACAACACCAGTGTAAGCAATCAGCTGATTGTGACACCGGCAGCCTGTTATTAAGGCAGATAGCATAAAAAGCTTGTAACATCAGCAGAGCTGTTCTGATAGACCACCATAAAGGGGGAGAGTATGAGAGGCTGTTATTAGATGTACTAATCCAAAAAATGACATGCAATAGCCTGGTACTTTGTCATGTTTTTTGAAAAAAGATGAGATAAAATTTTAAAAAACAAGCAAAAAAAAAAAACCCAGCAGGTTTTACATTTGTACTGTACAGCATCAAATGAGTAAGTTCTCCACTAAAAGACATTCCCATACATTTATCAGTTAATTCTGGCCCTCCTCTTGGATCTGTAGAGCATTTTAGCCTACTACCTTAATGTTTCATTGCTTTAGTCACTTCTATGTTTTTAGCCATAAAGCCAACGGTGACTAAGTGACGAATATAATTTAGCAGCTAAAAAGAAAGATATTCTTCGGTGTCGGGATCTGATTAAAAGTTTAACATTTGGACAGCTGTTATTATTGCCATACATTTAACAAAAAAAAAAAAAAATATTTTTATGTTTGTTTTCTTTAAGG
This sequence comes from Amphiprion ocellaris, assembly GCF_022539595.1. Lineage (NCBI taxonomy): Eukaryota > Metazoa > Chordata > Actinopteri > Pomacentridae > Amphiprion > Amphiprion ocellaris. The sequence continues at coordinate 16,143,572 of NC_072783.1, read as the reverse complement.
GGACACTGAGAATGAGTCTAGAATAAAAACAACCCTCACCTCCCGGAACAAGCCAAAAAATGTTAAACACAGACACATGGAAAAAAACAAGCTGTTGTCAGGAAAGCAGTCAATATTAGGTTTGGGACAGTCGTGACCTATTGTGTCATGAACACCCACCGTCAGATTTTGTGATGTGCGAACAGCACAGCATGAGTGACTGTCCATCTAACAGGACAGCCAGGTAGCAGGCAATGTTTATCTTGCTAACATGTTACAGGCATGTTTGGTCACACAAACCACAGTAAGATCTTATCACCTGCAGCTTCTCTTCTAACCCCAGAGTGACGGGAAAACAGCCAACAAGTGCTCAGCATACAGAATGTGGACAGGGCTACAGTGGGGAAAAAAAATCAACCCTGAAGTTTTGGCCCAACATAAGTGATCACACACACCCATTAGGTGTTTAGTCTTGCAGCAAACACAGATTTGGCAGCATATGCCTAAGTGGTCTGTCTTTCCTGGACCTGCAATTTCTTTCTTGCAGATATGTTATTGAATTAAGACATTAATCCCCAAGGGGGAGCGGTTTAAAGATGTGAGCGGGCCAGCACACGTCAAATCTTCATATCCACCAGGATAGACAATACCTGGTCTGCCAGTGTAGCACTGCATGGTAAAACTTCTCTAAGACTGTTGAGAAAACTCCAGGTAGCAACTTCATGAAGCTCGTTGAGAGAACAAAGATTGTGCAAAGCTGTTATTCAATCAAAATGAAGATACTTAAAGAATAAAAAATCTGAACTGATCTTTGTTTACAGTTTATTTTTTGATTGCTACATAATCCCCTGTGGTATTTCAATATTCTGATGTCTTCAGTTTTATTCTATGCTGTTAAAAATAAATATTGAAATGCGTAGTGTCCAAACCTTTGTCCAATATTGTGTACAAAATAGATGTTTTGATATGCCATATCAGCATATATATGTCTTTCAAAGAATGAAGGTTACAGAACAAGTAGATCTAGATTTTTCTGTATACTGCAGTGTGAAAAAGTAATATGCAGCACATTCAGAGCAAGAGAAATCTCATTGACATGTCTAGGAATTCATTAAAGTGCAAAAAGGGAACAATGAAACTCTGCTCTGGAAAATATTTAGCTTGTTTCCAGCTTTCTATCTGCTGCTTTTTTCAAGAGGACCATCTTCAGTCTTTTTATCATACTGAATGCTACACTAGAGTGAAAGCCAGGTCTGTGCTCATCTCTTCTAGAAAAACATGCAAGAAATCGAAAGAAAATGTATAAACCTGCAGCACAGTTTGCAGTAGATGTGAAGTGATTCTGGCTCACTTGTCACTAATTAGAAATGTACATGATTGAGATGTGTGCATGTGGACATAGAGAGTCAGTTCATTAGTGATGTGGTTGAAGTTAAAAATGAGGCAGACCAAAGCTTGACCAGGAGCACTGTGAAATAATTTCAACTCTCTCCCATTCTTGCATTGAATTTCATTAATTGTTAAAATCCTCTCAAAAAGCTGCGCTTAAGGGGAGACACTACAGGGTGAAATTTTTTAATCAGTGCATATTGCCATGAAACCTCCCCATTTGAGTACTGACATTAAGGCAATATATTTTGTGTCACAAATGTTCTCATATTTTATGTTTAAATATACACTTAAGTCAAAAATATGGGTCACATTTATTTCACAGTCCACTAATAAGATGAGTTTATGAAATATATGGCAACAATGGGTAAAGAATTACAGCTATTTTTTACTTACCCCTTCCATTTTCACAAGATGTGTAGTGTACAAGATCTGAGGGCGGTACTATGAAGCACAATTAATGGGTTAGTGAGGTATGTTGAGCCTAACCTCAGAGTTTTCATTATCATGAAAGTGGTTCTCCTTTAACGCGCTAGATCACCATGGTAAGTGATGGAGTGTGAAAGTGTGATCCAAGGGAGGCTTGAGGGTCAAAGGCAGGCTGAAGATCCAAGGAAAGGGGTCTTTTGGTGGAATGATCCAAAAGAAAGAAGTCTGAGTTGTTGTTGTTTTCTATGAGGGATAATGAAGGGGAAGCAGTCAAGGTATGAAGTCAAGACTGATGGTCTGGTGCTGAGTGATTGTCTGAGCGTAGGTTTTATGGAGTGAAGTCTTTGATTAGAGGTGGGTTAGCTAGCCCTGAGCAGGTGTCACACTTGCTGCTGATTAGGTTGCAGAATAGTCACACATACAGAGGGAGAGACGAAGAAGGAGGAGAGACTGCCAGCAAATCAGGGCTGATACAGGGACTCTGACAAAACAAGTTAAATGGATGATTGCAAAGTTCTTTTCTTGGTGAAGAAAAACACCTTCACAATAACAATACAAAGCCAAATCAAGAACAGTCTTAAGGATGTAGGCATATCATTGCCAAAGACAAATATAAATTCAGAGGTCACCCTTGGGCACACTCAAGAACAAAATGACCATTTTACATTTTTTTTACAAAACATATCAAAATACTCTCTGAGGGAATATTCTTTGGACAGATGAATGCAAGATGGATTTTCAGCAAAATAAGGGGAACAAAAGAATGTGGGGAAGGAAATGAAGGACTCACATTCCAAAGAAGACCACATCATCTGTCAAATGTGGTGGAATCAGTGTTGTAGAACCATTATGTGTGTCGGTCACATCTTTACTGCTTCATTTCAGATCTGTTGGGGAGGTGACTGTATCTACAATCAGCACTGTGCACAAAAATGAGCAAAAACTACTAGTTTAAGGCAAATCTCATTTCTTGACCAATTCCACATGATAGCAGACTTTATGTTTTCAATCTTTTAACTATGTAGCACATACATAAGATACAAATATATGGATGCCAGTGAAAAATCTCCATTCATCAAAGGAATTACTGCTTTATTAACTGTCCCTTTGCTCTCTGTTTGTGTTACCTTTTCTCCATTACTGCATGAAACTCATGCATGATGTGAAGAAGCTCTTCTTTTTCTAACCCCCAGGCCAAAGGAATGAAGAGTGGAAAGGAAAGGCTATGGTCAGAATTAAAAACAGTTTCCACTGTAATTCATGTGAAGATAGCAATCGCCAATGTCTCCGGGTATTTACTTACACCCTTTTTTTTCTTTTTTTTAATCAGTGAGGGGCCTCACCACATAGTGGCTGACAGTGTTTATCTAAAGTGCAATCTCTCTGAACTGTAAAACACTGAATATGTTGCCCCTGACTCAATGAAAAGGGCAGCAAGGGTCAAAGTCAATAACAACTTACAAGTTGCTGTGCACCTGAGAGTTGGGTGGCTGAGCCTACAGGGGCATCTGTGGAAGTACAGAGTCTCTGGGAGCATTTGCAGGTGCATGGATAGACATTTTTATCTTGTTGCTACTAAATCAGCAAGTGGATATCACAACAACAACATGAAATTCACACTGTCGTTTTGTGTTCACCCCATGCCTGCAGCACATACGTCAGGCTTCCCTTGCATTCTGATTTTTGGGAATTTTATTGATCTTTAGTCCTCTTAAGAAAGTTGGTCTGAGAGAAACGTAACATGTTAATTTCCGGGTTAAATGCTGGCCAAATGTTGAGAAATTTGGGTAGAAATGCATCTCACAATTCTGGCACAGCAAATCCGTCAGTTTACATAGTATCTGATCAGGTATGGGAAAGAGTCAAAGTTGGCAAGACTTGAACTTTTCTCCATTGTCATTCTTCACAATGAAGTGCCTGTCACAAATGATGAACAAGTGTGCAAAAGTTTCCAACACCACAATCTATCAATTAGTGGGATGTTTACTTGAACTAAAAAAAAATGTAAATTAGCCTTAATTCATCAGATTTGTGCCATTAAATAATAATGGATGCTGATTGTTTTCACATACCTTACAATGTCTGGAACAAGCACTTAAAATCAACATTGCATTCCCTGCTCCGGATTTTACCGGCACAAAAAACTCATCGAAGAATCTGCTCCATGTGATAATGGCAGCCATAGTTTTTATCATTCTCCTCACTGACTGTCACAACTAGAAATGAGGCTTCAGTAAATACAATTGATCACACAGACAGTCAAAGTTCAAAGGTCGAATTTATAAGACTGTTATCATTAATATGGCGACAAACAACTATCTACTACATAAAGATGTAGTGGCAAAATGGTATCATCAGCAAAGACTGAAGCCACAGTCCCTGTCTGTGTGAGCTTCTCTGCTCTGTGTTTTGGCAGATGGTCCAGTCACATGTGGATGTTAGTGCATGTGAGTTCTCCCATTGAAATCATTATCCTTCCCTGTGCTTATAAACAGAGACCTCCCATACCACCAGAGGTGGGTAGAGTAGCCAAAAATTGTACTCAAGTAAGAGTAACGTTACTTCAAAATAATATCACCCAAGTAGAAGTAAAAAGCAGTCATCCAAAAAATTACTCAAGTAAGAGTAAAAAAGTATTTGGTGAAAAAACTACTCAAGTACTGAGTAACTATTTGATTGTAATGTCCGATTTATTTTTTTTAGAAATGATGTGATCAGATGACGAAAATGTAAAATAATGTGCAAATTCTGGTATTTCTAAATAATAAAATTAAAAAAGCAAAAATAAACATCTTTACAAAATGACAAGTTAAGGCACAGGAAACACAAATTTCCAAATCTCAGTTTTTCACAACATAAAGCTTTTGAAACAAATACCTGTAGTAAGGTAATGTTTGTATGCTTGAACAGTGCAAACTACTTCCAGTGACAATATATACTGCATACTGTATCCCCACCCCTGATGTATCACACGGACCACAGTTCGTATGTGGTCATGTGACCGCAGGGCGACGTCTGGTGAAACGGAGTCATGTGATTATTGTTGCTTCATCTGATTGGTGAAACACAGTCATGGGGTAGATCCACTGGAGGCATCTCTCTGGCAAAATAAAGCATATCTAATGTGGTAAATAAAAAAGTAACAAGTCGAGTGTAGCCCAGTGTAACGGAGTAAGAGCAGCGTTTCTTCTTCACAAATCTACTCAAGTAAAAGTAAAAAGTATGGCAGAGTAAAACTACTCTCAGAAGTACATTTTTTTCAACAAGTTACTCAAGTAAATGTAACAGAGTAAATGTAACTCGTTACTACCCACCTCTGCATACCACTTTGTAAAAGTGAAGGTGTAGTGTGTTGTTAAATTGGTACACTAAAAACTTAAAGATTTTAAAAACAAAGTATTTGTATGTTGCTCACCTAATTTAGGTGCAGTAATTTTATTTCAGCTCTTTGTGAGTGTTCACTGCAAGTTTGAGGCTCTCCTCAAAATCTGCTTTTCCTTCTTTGGTTGTGTGTGTTTTTGCTTCAGTGTTTGTGTCCCAATTCATACACAAGTATAGACACAAATAGAGATAAATTGATCACTTAATCAGTTAATAGATAAATTGAAGATAACATTACTTGGTAACTTGAGAGAGTTACCAAGTTTCAGCTTACTGTGACCATTCAATGTGCCTTACTCAAGTTCAAGATCTTTATTTGTCACAAGCACAACTATATACATTATAATGTATTGCAATATTTGACACTATAAGAAAAGTTTTTAAATTCAAAGAAACTTTGGTTGATGACTGAATCAATAAATAGACATATACAAGAACTTAAACAACAAAAATCTCTGCTTCATTCATATTTATCTGTGCAATTTTCATTTGTCTACTACATTCACAGATTACTGCAAACTCAAAGTACAAGTATAGCAATTATATTCAACATTTTAAGACTTTTTGTAAATTCAAGCACTTTCAAAGTCTTGAAAACAGATCTATCGTGGGCTGGCTAATATGTTTGCCGGTACCAAGACTGTCGTAGTTAATGTGTCCGTCAGTTTCTCACATGCCATTCATTGTCTATGTTGCGTTACAGCGTGTCGAACTGTGTTCCAGTACGTCTCCCCATAGCTCATTTGCATAAAGTACATTTGACTTCCACTTCATGCAAATTTGGTGCGGGCAGCAGAGGTCCAGCACATTGCATTTTTGTATGCCGTCGAGTCAGTGAAAGGATGGTTCCTCAATGTGTAATATCAACTGTCAAACATGGAGGAGGAAGCATGATTGTCTGGGGCTGTTTTGCTGGATCCAGGGTTGGTGACTTGTACAAAGTGAGAAATACCCTGAACCAAAACAGCTACCACAGTATTCTGCAATGCTATGCAGTATCTTCTGGTATGTTCCTAGTTGGTCAGGGGTTCATCCGACAGCAAGATAATAACTCAAAGTCCAAACTATGCCTGAAAAAAGAACAAGATGGTAAGCTTGAAAACATGGAGTGGCCAACACAGTCTCCAGACTTAAACCCCATGGAGCTGGTTTGGGATAAAATGGACAGAAGAGTGAAAGCAAAGCAACCTACAAGTGCCACACATTTATGGGAACTTCTGCTACAGAATTGAGAAGAACTTTCTGAAGAATATTTGATTTCCATTGTGGAAAGAATGTCACGAGTGTGTTCAGCTGTTATATCTGCCAAAGGTGGCTACTTTGATGAGTCAAAAGTTTATTTTGGTTTCTAAATGGATGTTTTTAAAACTTCATTTAAACAATGAACAATGAGACGTTAACATGCATAATTTCCAATAAAAAAACTTGAAAATTGGGGTGTTCTAACACTTTTAATTGGTAGTGGTCAAGACAAAAAATAAACATGATTATGAACAGAATTTGCAAGTTTGAGTGTCCATTAAGTCTATTGTTCCAGGTTCACAAGGCTGGCAGCCTGTGGGAAGAAGCTGCTACTCATCCTCTCACAGTTTGTCTTCAGGCGACTCTAACGGTCCCCCAATAACTGCAGAGAGAACGGTCTGTGGCTGAGGTGGGTGGGCTCACTTGCAATCTTCCTGTCACGCCCTCCACGTCCAACACCAGGTAATGACAGGTTTTTTTCCTCCCTTCTCCCTCCATTCTTTTCCCTCCAGGTGGGCATGAGTATGGTGTGTGGGTTGCGGGCAGTTGCTTCCAATCTGCAATCATCTGAGGAGGCGTATGAGCAGGTGGGAGTGATCTCGGCAACTACCTTCCTCCTCCATAAAAGCCAGACGCAGACTACTACTCAATGCCAGACTGTTGAATAACCTCAGCTAGTACCGATTCCTGTTCCATCTAGCTCCTTTGCTACAGCTTATACTTATGATTTTTTCTTGTGTTCCAGTTTTGGACTCCTTGCCTGCTCATAAACCCTCGCCTTGAGTTTATATTTCTGATTAGACTCTGGTGTTCAGTTCTCCCCGCCAGTCCCACAGGGCTTTCTGTTAGTCATTACATTGTGGAAGCTACTTTCAGTTCTGCAGATATCACATGGTACTACCTGTTGTAGTTTGATATTGTAATAAAAATATTGTTTTTTATTCCAACACCTGTCTGCTGTCTCTGTTGTTCTGCACTTGAGTCTCTGATTTGGCATTGTACTACTTCCTGGCCTTTAACCTGCATCCTTTGTTGTAAATGTCCTACAGGTTGGGGAGGGTGGTTCTTTCTCAGGGCCCAAAAGTCCTGCTGGGTGCTACTGCCCATCCATCTGGTGGTACTCCCAGCCAAAACACTCTCAATGGTGCAGGTGTAGAAGTTACTGAGCACCTTGAGAGGGAGCTTAAAGTCCCTCAGGCATCTGCGGTGGTAGAAATGCTGTTGAGCTTTATTCACCAGGGTGCTGATGTGACAGAACTACAACAGGTCCTCTGTGATGCCAACACCCAGGTACGTGAAGCTCTCCACCCTCTCCACCTATCCTATGTTGATGTGGGCTAATGGTGAGAGAGAGAAGAATAGAACTCCTTATTTGTCATTGCACTGTGTACAATGAATTTAAGCAGCATTCCTGTCAGTGCATTCACACAATCAGACATGTTACAGTAAAATAACAAATGCGCAGATAGAAAATATAATATTGTTGTAAATAGAAGTGAAGGGAGGGACAGGTATGGTTCACCTGTCTGTTTGTTTTGTTCTGAAATAGTGGTGCTCTAGAGACATCCAGTGGTTCTGAATGTTGCATAGAGCCTTCAATATTGAGGAACAGGAATGGGGACAAGAATGAAGACAAGTGGGAACATCATGGAAAATGATTTATTCTTGATGTTATTTATTCTCTAAACACCTGCATGCAACTTAAATCGAAATAGACCTTTGGGACTTCCCAAAGCTTGCTGGTCTGCTGAAATCTTACACCTTAATTAAGAGACCATTCACAGCCATGACTGTGGCCCCATACAGAGTTATACTTGTGAGAGAGTGGGAGAGTGTAAGAGCTGGATTGGAACTGAATCTATTAATAAGTAATGACGAAAGTGTTTTTGATGACATTTGAAACAAAAAATGTAAATAGGCCATTGTTTAAAGTTAAAATATAAATGCCTTTAAATCTGTGCAAATGTATGTAATTGTGCACTCTGTTTTCACAATTTTTGTCAAGGAGTACAACCACGCTCGAAAAGAAATCAATACTTGGTACAAGATGAACAGGGAAGCAATGGGATGCAGGGCACATGCAGTGTCCTCGTTTGTGTTTGTACTTGTTTCAAACAGCTATGAACACTTTTCGGGGTCAGACAACTAGATATAAAACTGATTTAGTTTGATGCATACCAAGCTTCTTATATTATGTCTAACCAAGACTCATAACTTGAGCAATATGTTAGCAGAGCTTCAACAGATGTGAGCCGCCCATGTACACAAGCAAACTTTGGATTTTGGGGTTCTCTGTTCTTTGTTTAAAATCAAGTGCTATGAGATAACATATGTTGTGAACTGGGCTAAATAAATAAACTTGAATTGAATAGTGTACATGCTTAGATGACAAAGCTGAAGCATTAGTCATTGGTCACATTCCTGGGTGTGAATGCAAGTAATACGGGAGCTGTTATGTTATTTGTGCAGACAACTGGATTGATTAAATAAAAGTATATCTGTTCTGTCAGATATACATGAAAGACGGTTTGAAACTGATTGCGGTTTTTTATTATTGTGGAGGGGAAAAGCCGAGGCTGTTAACAAAAAAAAACAAACAAAAGAAAACAGTTAAGCCAAAGCCTTAGGGGAACACAGTTGAATGAACAGGCTAATGGTCTTTCTCCTACATGTTGTGGTGTCAACTGATCTGTCAAGAATACCTGCAGGTGTGATGCTTTTTAATCAGGACTCATCAATTTGTAAATTAAGACTGATTAAGTGATCAATTTACCTCTGTCATAGTTCTGTCACCATTGGTTAATGGTTGTCCTCAGGGAAAAATGAGGAGGTAAGTGGGATTGAAGGCTGCTTAACTCTGGAATGACAGGCCTGCTTCTCTGGGATGAATGCTGGCTCACATATCAGGATGGTGCTATCACTGGTGTTCTATGTCACTTTTGTAATACTATGAACATGGGAGCCAATTTGGATTTGAATGCACAAACTCTCAATGATGATTTGTTTTCTTAAAGCAGTCTGTTTGGCAGTTCAATACACTCTATGGTTGAGGTTTTTTTTTCAGAAACCTGCACTGGTTTCCCAAGTTCTATAGCAAGGATCTGCTGGCTGAACACTTGATAGTGTTTGAATAAAAGTGTCCCTGATGTAGCACAAAAATGCTCTTAACTTTGAACACTAAAATAACTGCTACAAAAAGCACGGTTAGATAGATAAAATTCTCTCATGTTTTTGAACAGATTTTTGCAGCCATGTCTCATCCAGACTTGTGCCACCTTCATGCAGCTGATTCCGTCTCTGTCATGCCTGGTTTGGGAACCCAGGTACGGACACAAGAGCACAGGCAGAATCGATGAGTGACTAGTTAAATGTTAATTCAAACAAAAAGTTAATACAAATCAATACAGAAAGTCAAACTAAGCTTGTGGAGAAATTGAACCAAACCTCTTACCAAAACAAAAGGAAAGACAGGAGAAGGAGAGAGAGGGAGGAAGGAAGAGAGAGATAGACCAAAGGGGGAACAAGCAGGGACTGAAGCCTCTTTGCCCTGTCCTCAACCAGCTTCTAACAGTCACGCATAGCAATGTCCACAGTCATCATGTCACATTTCACCACATATTTGAACCGCAGCATAGGATCTCCCCTCCCCCTTTCACCATTACTGAGTTTGCCATACAAGATGTCTTTTGGCAGTTGACCATCTGGCATTCTCTGTACATGCCTAAAACAGTGCAACTTCCTGACCTTCCTCATTTGTATCCTTTTCATGCCACTTTATGCCAAGAATTTTTCATATGCAGCACATAGGAAATGCATTCAGCTTTTTCTCATTTCGCATATATGTTGTCCAGATTTCAGATCCATACAGCAGGACATTTACCAAAAAACACTCGTAGATGCATGCGTTCATGCATTCAGTGAGCTTGGCAGTGTTTTGCCAAGCTCTGGTGCACAATCTTCTGAAAGTCGTTGCAGCCTTACCAATACATGTTTGTATCTTCTTGTCCACTGTCAGGTCACTGCTGATTGTAGAACCAAGATAAGTAAACTTTTCTACATTGTATATCCAGCTCTTGTCCACTCACTGTTACTGGCATTGCAATGCTTCTGACTTGATAAATGACAGTTCTTGGTACTGATTTCCAGTGCAAATTCTGAACATGCGGGACTCAATCTGTCTGTTAGACATTACAGACCATTAGCGCTGTGAGAAACCAGAGCTGTGTCATTTGCAAACAAGAGGTCATGAACCACAACCTGCTGTACTCTGGTCTATGCATCCAGTCCAGCTAAATTGCACAATTTTCCATCTGACTTAGCACAGGAAAATGCTGTCTTCTTCTTTGTGATTGTTGAATGCATGCTGAAGCAAAACAGAGAAGAAGATGCCAAATAGTGTGGGCGCTAGCACATATCCCTGCTTGACTCTACTGCGAACTGCAAAGCTGTCCGAGATTGATTCTTCAAAGAAAAACTTTGCTGACATTTCCAAATGAAGTGACTTGATTAACCCAAGCAGTTTTGGTGGGCAGCTCAGCTTCTGCTGAAGTCTTTCCCAGTTTACTAGGTTGAAAGCCTTTGTGAGATCCACTACGTGCTGTGGCTTGTTTTGCTCTCTGTACTTTTCTTAAACTTGTCGCACTCAAAAGATCATGTCTGTTGTTGCCATTTCTAAACTCACACTGACACTCGATACACATGGACTGCAAGCTTTTTTGCTGGTCCAGCACCACTCTGGCAAACACCTTACCAGTCATACTCAGCAGTGGGATTCCATGGTAGTTATTGTAGTCAGCCTTGTCACCTTTTTGCTTATCTATTGTGATAAGCTTGGCATTCCTAATGTTTGATTAAAATGTGCCCACTTGCCAGCATTGACAAAGTAGGTGATACATGTGTAGCAGCAAGCAGCTGTCACATCTGAGAAGATCATCTGGAATACCATCCATTCCTAGAGCTTTGCTTATGGAAGTGTGCTTTTGTGCAGTTTTCAATCCTTTCATGATCGGTCCCTTGTGCAGTTCAGTTATGGTGTAAAAGCTGGAATTGAGGTCAGAGCCACATCGTTGTTCCCTTTTGATTGGCCATAGAGCTGTGAGTAATGCTCCACCCAGCACTGTGTCAGTGATTAGTGTTCAGTCTGCAGATTTCAGTGTACACACTTTTTGCACTTAGGCCAATGGTCTTGTTTGGGCCCCTGTACAGCTCTCGTAGCTTCCCAGTGTCTGAAGCCTGTTGGATGTTGTCACGAAGTATGTTCCGACACCAGTTAGCACAAGATCATGCTGTCTTCTGGAGTTAACTTTGCACAATTTTTAGTGCTGCTTGCAGGCTTTGCATTGAGGAGGAATCTTGTCCAGCATGTCAACAAGACTGTTGTAGAATTGTTCCTGGACAGCAGCTTCACTTGGTAACATGGGAGCATAGGCACAGATCAGATGTAGTGGGTTAGCTGATTGGCTGACTGTTATGGTGATTATCAGGCTTGACTATTGCAGTTCCTTACTATCAGGATGTCCCAACAGCTCTCTGAAACACCTACAGCTGATCCAAAATGCTGCAGCGAGAGTACTGACTGGAGTTAGCAAGACAGATAATATTTCTCCTATACTGGCTGTGAAATCTTGAATAGAATCCAAAATCCTTCTTCTGACATATACTATATTGCCAAAAGTATTCGCTCACCTGCCTTGACTCGCCTAAGAACGTAACTGACATCCCATTCCTAATCCATAGGGTTCAATATGACGTCGGTCAGGCTCTCGCAATATCACACATTGACTACTGCAACTCCTTACTGGCAGGCCTCCCCTGATGCACAGTCAAACCTCTGCAAACTATCCAGAATGCAGCAGCACGTCTGGTTTTTAATCTGCCAGAACAGCACACGTCATCCTACTGTTAAAAACACTTCACTGGCTTCCAGCTGCTGGCCCCATAAAATAAAAAACTCTGACATTTGCATACAAAAATACATGAAAACACTTCCTTCCTAACTGAACTCTCTCATTTAGGTCTACACTCAATTCCACTTACTATGCTCAGCCTACAAAAGGCACCTGATACAACCACCACAACAAGGCAGGCTGAAAGTTAAATTCTTCTCCTCTGTGGTTCCCTGGTGGTAGAATGAGTGATCAAAGCTGTATAATCTGCAGCGTCTTGTTCAGCTTAAAAAAAAAAAAAAGACTAAACACCCAGCTCTTCATCAGACACCTTTGCACTTGACAGACTGCAAAATTTTTAAAAAATGAAAACAATCCTACCTATTACCTCCCACACTGCCTCTAGTCACCAAGGTAAGAACACACTTGAACTTGTTTTATGGCTCTTATCCAGGTTGTTTTCTCGTGACTAAATCCTTGCTTGTGTTGCATCTACTCTCAGAGTACGTCAGTTTGGTTAAAAGCATCTGCTAAATGAAAGTGTAGAATTGTAATCCACTGTCTGAGGCTACAAGAAGATCATTGGTGACTTTCACCAGTGCTGTTTCTGCACTATGATGCGATCCTGACTGAAACTCCTCCAACAAATAATTTGTGTGCAAATGGTCACATAATTGTCTTGCAACAGCTTTTCAAGAATTTTTGTTTTCAAGAAATAATAGGGATGTTGGATATAGGGTACTGGATACAAACTTGACATGCCCAAATGGCTTTTTACAATAAATAACTCTGGTGGACACTTAACTTTCCACAATGGCTACCAGATAAAAACAGGAAATTTTGAAAAGTGGCACTACAACTGTTGAATTCCAATCTTTAGTTATTAGTCCCGTGTAGTAATTCACAGAGAGACTTTCTTAATGGAGATACTTAAAGAGTAGATGGGTTTATACACTGTTTGATAAGATGAGAAGAAAGACAATTTTGACATATTGAGTTCTTGAAACCAGAATCCTTTTTTTCTGTCACCAGTGCTGTACTGAGGCATTGTGTTCATTTTCACTCACCTTAAATGCAACTGCTATAATGTTTTTCCCACTTTAAATCCATTCTAGTCAGTGCCAGGCACTTGGACAAATAACATAACGCCCTTTACACACTTGGTCACAATCCACACTCAGATTCTTCACACATTTGTGGGTGTCTAAGTAGTCATGAATGACATGTAGTCCTGTTATCTGAGGCAATCTGAGAGTGGGTAATAAAAAATCAATCCTACATACCTTTAAATGTTCAGTATGATAGAGCTAAAATGTAAGCTTTTCCTGGCTGTTGAAGTCAAGATGCTGTGTGATGAGTCACTTGTCTGGGTCATGATGCTAAAATTTTAGCAGCTGATTAAGAAAGTTATTTAAATTCTGAAGTGTGGGCAGCTGTCCTAATATGAGCTGCATGATGAGACATTTAGCATAACTGCTGCTAGGACTATCTTTATTCGAATGGTCATCATTAAGAGTTACAAAGTGTGAGGAGCTCCTCTAGTTTAAATTTTTTTTCTTTTTAAGCGATGTATGTAGCTGATAGTTTGAATATTTCTTTGGCTTTAACTGGCTTACAAACTCCTCCAGTTGAATTGGCATCATTGTGACAGATCATTTTGTCTGACTATATGATGAAAAGTCAAAGATAGAAGCTTGTGTGGATACGATTTTAGGGATAAAAGAAAATTATGACTTTCACGGTACATTCTGACAAAAAATATCCAATTGCTACACTTTAAATTCTGTGTTGTGGTGAATTCTCTATTATTTTATGTATTTATTTATTGCATTTCTCATCTGATATTCCTGTTCACTGTTATCATAAACTTTCCAGCAGCCATCAATGAATGCTCTCTGTCACACGTCTCCTCCTCTAGTCTCTTCAGAGCACAGCAAACACACCATAAGGGCAATCAATGCCACTCCAAAACTACTGTTCTCTCATATCATGACCTAATTTCATGCACTTTAAGCAAAGAGGACGTACTCTCTGTAGATAAATAATGTGATGTCTCCACCACAGCTATGATTAAATTAGAATTCATGAATATTATTGAAATCCAATGCAAATAATTGTACAAGCAGAATAGACATTACAGTGTAATGCAAAGAGTAGCAAGTCCCCAGCAATCACATTGGGTTATGTGGTGATTCTGGTGGAGCAGCCAAACTGCTTTACTGAAATGCGGATTGTTGTTTACAGTTCGTATAAGATAAGATAAGATAAAGTTCTTTATTTCTCCCCACTCCAGGGGAAATTTACATTGTTACAGCAGCTTTATTTACAATATATACAAGGTATGTAGATAAATTTAATGCTAACTACTTTATCTTAATGTTTAGCGCATGTTACGCCATCATTCAAACTAAAGCTGTCATTGTTGTAATGTGTGGGGTTAATTAATGTTTGGGTATAGTTTCTGTTACAACTATCACAATATATCTGTACGGCAAATATCTGGAATCACATAAAAGTCGTCTCTTTGGGAAGAGAAATTCAAATGTGTGTCATGGCTATGTGCTCTCTGATAGGAACCCTGCAGTGTCCATGTATTATCCAGCTTTGTCACAGAGAGGATGAATAATTCAAACAATAATACTTTTTTTTACAGTAATAATATGACACACAGGCTCAGACAGAGGAGTGCAGGTGCAGAGGAACTGACATCACTGGGGTGCACACTGGAATGACTTCTCCCGAGGAAGTCTATGAGAGATCAGAGGGGGAAGTACACCGAACCGGAAATGGCTACAGAAGCCGAGGTGGGACAAAATACAAGGAATACAAACTACCAAACAACAAGACAGAATTAATCTAAGAAAAGCAGACATTTATTTATGAGATCTGAGCTAACTGGGGCAATTTTCTTAATATGCGTACTTGTCTGTCCTTGCATTCTCGCGGACTTATGAAACGTCATCAGTAGGGGACCAAGCACTGCTCCAATTCAAAGTGCGCATCTGGCCAAGTAAGGATGAAATACTGGGATCTGTTCTCGCTCCGCCCACATTATCGAGAAGGCATCAGACCAGACTTGTGTGGACTTGGGGCGGCCAAATAACCCATAATGTCTTTAACACTGACCAGTGGCAAAGGCAGAGGAGAAAACTTTTGGAGGTAACACAAGATTTTTGTAAATACTAATGTTTTTGTGACGCAAAATGTAGTTTTAAGATTATTTTAGACTAGAAAGTAGTTGTACATCAAATCTGCAGCCAGTTTATCAACAAAAACGGTTCTATAAGCAGATACACAGAGATATAAGTAGTTTTATGTTTATCTTACGGTCACATTTTGGCCTCACTGTGTATTTTTCTTACTGTTCACAGGAAAATTGGTTTGGAAGAAGTTAAACTTAATGTTCATAACTTTATATTTTTATTTAATGTACTTGATCACTCACTGTGTATTCCTAAATTATTGTTATGTCTTCATTACCTGTAGTACAACTTTGTTCTATTTTTATGACTGTTGCTGTGTTTTAAAATTAACATTTAAGCAATATTTTATTCAAGGGACAGATGAAGAAACCCAGATACTGACTGCTGGGAGACTCCACAGACAGAACATCAGCAGCTCCATCTTCTGCAGCATGATGCTGTTAATGGAAACTGAAGGCTATAAAATGCTTAAATGTATTTAAGCATTGTGTAATTAATTATTTCAATTGTATTCAAAAAATTTATGTTTTTGAAGCCACAATAAAAAAACATCTCTCTAACATCTGACCTGTTTGATCAGACACTGCTTATGTTTGGAAAGGTTTCTGTTTTATTACCTGACCGGCAGAGGAAGAGCTCACCTGTGTTTAGGTTCTGAGTAAAGCAGTTGACATGAAATATTCTATCATTGATTAGTAATGATGTTCAGTGCATACAGGTGAAGTACTGGTACTCACATTAAAGTGTCGTGATGTTTGTGCATCTGTCAGACTATAAACCCCTGGATGTTTGAGATACACACACACACACACACACACACTATGGTTAAAAAGTTTGGGGTCACTTAGAAAAGCATTTTTTCAATGACGATCACATTAAATTAATCAAAAATACAGTCTAGATATTGTTAATGTGGTAAATTACTATTCTAGCTGGAAACAACAGATTTTTTAATGGAATATCTGCATAGGGGTACAGAGGCCCTTGATTCATTTGAATCAAAGCTGAACTGGGTTGGAATTGGAAAGGTACGGAGCTGAGGCTTCAGCAGGAGTCAGATGAACTAGATGAGGGCCACAGAACTGAGGCAGAGGTAACAACAGAGCACAAAGCAAACTAGAGCAGAATAGGGCCAGGGTTGACTAAATGCAGTTGTTCAACAGTCCGGCGTCACCTAGTGGTCTGAGCCTTGTTTTTATGGCGAAGGTCGATGAGTTGCAGGTAGACCACTCCCCGCCGCAGGTGTGCTCAATCAGGTAACTGTAGTGTATTGCTATATTGTTACTGCTGTTTTATTGTGAAAGGTAACAGGATGTGGAAGGGAATATGACTTCCGATATTGTGAGGTTGATGGTGATGGACGATAAATGACTGACTCGCTGCTGTTCGTACACTTGGTCCTCCTGTCAGGTTATTTAATATACCAACATACATTACAGCAACTATCCAATCCGCTGCACCTTTGCACATTCCAGCGTTAGGGTTACAGTTATTCATTCCACACACACACCTCACTCACACCCGCATGAGGGAAAAGGGAAAGGAGGGAGGAGGAGGAGGGGAAGAGGGAAGGCTGTCAGTAAGGAGAGCTGGATGTGGAGGGCATGACAAGAATGCCTTTAAGGCCCTACAAATGCTAAACAAAAACAAAAACAAAAAAACTTCCTCACATTCTATTTTAACCTTTAGAAACAAAATCAGCTAACTTATGTCATTGCATAAATGTGTTAATATCTTATATCAATATATTCAGGCATTAGCCCCTAATATGCACTGATGACTGCATAGTTAGTCAAACTTTGAGTAATTCTAACCACAGCAATGTATGCAGACTGCTGCAATGATACGATGACAAATTTGATGTAAATTTAAAATATTTTTTCTTGCTAATACTGAGAGCAACTGGTGTTGTTGGAAAGGTCAAGTTGTGTGGTTTCATTCAATATGCACCATACCTCACTGGAATAAATATTTGCAATTTAATCAAGACAAAAGGCAAATGTGAATTTGGATACAAAGTCTGCCCACTGGGCCCTCAGGTTAAATGTCAGTATGGCTGATCTCACAGTGTTGTCAGTGACCCATACTGTTGTGGATTTTGTTCATTTTGTCAGCCGTCAGAGCACATCAACTTAGTGATGACTGCTGGTTGTCATAGTAGCCACTTTATCAGCCGTGATCATATTTCAAAATAGCCCCAAAGCCTAACAATAGAAACAAACAAAAATGTGAATGAGGAGAGCTGTAGAATCGATTTGGCTTCATTAAAACACAGTGTTGCTGATCCATTAGAGCAGGAAAGACGGGAATCTGAAAATTTCAATCTTTTCTTCCCTTTGTGTGTTTGGTCTTGTTCATAACTTATGTGCAATTAAAATAAAAGCCTCTAGAGGCAGGTTACAAGTCTCTTTTATTTAGCCAACGCCTTAATGAGCTGTGCAACTGTGCACAGGACACTATACTGTAAGCACATACAGATGTATTATGTGTGTTGAAGCGACAGCAGCAGATGGCACTGGTTAGTATCTGCAACTCTCGACTTCACTCTCTTTGCATTTATCTGTTTTGGTGTCTGATTGGTGTCTGGCTGCCCTCTGTGAGGCAAATCAGCTCTCATCTCATGTGATTAAAAGCAACATAAATAGATCTGGTCTGAAAAGTTTCCTTTCCTGTAATTAAGAGCCTTGCAGGATGCAGTGAGAACTCTGACTCTAATAAATTTCCTTTCCATATGCAAACCAGCCACAAAGCAAACTCATCAAATTCACACCAGCTTTCATTGGGCTTAATAGCCAGCCATTAACAAAACCAATCGCCTCCCTCCTGGTTCTCCCTTGCTGTGATTCTTTTAACACATGTAATCACCTTTACACACACACCACTGTGCACTTACTGACTTTACATTTGTTGTCACCAGATGGTAGAAATTGTTCCTATCACTAGACTCTGGGGTGAGAAAAATGAAGAATTTATTGCACATGTCCCGAGTCTGGTACAGTACATCTCAATGCATTTCAATAATTTTGGGGATGGCACAGTGAACAGCCATGCAAGGGAGACTATTATGCATGAATGCATTTTGTAAGGCAGTCATAAAGACATAACAGCACTGCTCCTGATGGAACTGTAGTCAGTAAGCAGCAGGATTACCCTGTTCTGAAGTGGATGATTGTGTTATTGACAGTCATCCATATTGCACCCCTACTCCATGACTATGTTATTGTCGTCTTGGCTTTATTAAGCTTACTCTGTAACAGTACGAAGGACAGAGGAGATAGGAAGATAGATTGCAACAGAGATTTGGTGTTTTCTTCGTTAAATAGAAGTATATGCGTGGCATTTAAAAACTACTAAGAGTTTTGTTCGTCCTCAATACAAAACACAATTTACACCGGCTTAATGTCAAATAATAAGAACTCTGTTTCCATTAAAGCTTCCGTCGACAGAAATCTGAAAACAACAAAACAAATTTACATTCAATCCTCCTCCTGCAGTTTGTCCCTCTCACACTCCTCTCTCTCTCCTTTGACCACACAAGCATCTAAGAAAAAGTCAGAAATGACACAAAGACAAGTGGTAAGATTTTGGCAGTGATGATTATAGTCTGGATCCACAGATTTGTTAAAATTTCTGTATACTTGCCCTGTCCTCCAAAACCTCCACTGGGTCCCTATCTCACAACGCATCCAGTTCACAGTCCTCCTGCTGACCCACAAAGCCCTCCATAACCGACCGGAGCTGTCCAGGGGCGAAGGCTTTTTTAGCCTTTTTTAGCCTTTCTATTTTTAAAAGTCTGTGTATTTTGTTTTTGTAATACTGTCTGATTTGCTGTATATGTAACCTGCTTTTGTTCATCTTGTTGCAATGCTGCCTCTTGACCAAGCTGTTATCGAAAATGAGAACTAGTTCTCAACGAACTTACCTGGTAAAATGAAGGTTAAATAAATAAAAATTAAATGGTGGGGGTGTTTCTGGGTCCCAGTACTTTCCGCCGTCCACTACATATTTAAATCACACAATTTGGTATCCATATATAGCATACACATGCATTACACATGCCTGTGCTCAGCACAAGGTCATTTTGTTTGTAGGTATATCTATATCGAATGGCCACATTCTATGTTGCTGTGATTTCTGATCATCAGTAACTAATAAACACAGGCTGCATTTCTACAAAAAATGCTGTATTTCTGACAATGCCATATGGTGGAATGAACAGCCTTGGCGGAGTACTGCGCTTTCTGATTGCATTTCAAGTTTATATAGCATCAATTAGTTATTGTGCACAGCACCACCACTCCACTGCTTAATGATCAAATATGTCTGTAGTGTTTTTCAGCTGAAACATTTCTGATTTTTAGAGCCTACAATGGATGTTGAACGTCATGGTATAGCAGCAGAAGGCCAACATCCTCCAGGAGAGTGCGCATTTGTGGGATCTTTAGGCTCTCTAAACTTGAAATTTGTCCTGGAAATCAACTTTTATGTTTATAGTAGCACAGGTGAGGTAGCTCAAGTAACTATATGAGATCTTCCTACATTAGTCATAACTTCTCCTGGCACATTATTTGCATATATTTGGACTGTTGTGCTTGTCAAATATGGAGTAACAGGAGTGCCACAATAAAATATAAATCTGTTAAAAAATAAGGAAATAAATGTGTAAATATAAAGAGAAATAAATAAAAGAATAAATAAATATATAAATAAAACGGTAAATTTTATCTTTACTTTTCCCTTTTTCCCTTTTATTTTTCCATTTTGTCAAAGCTTTTTCCTTTTGTCATTGCCCTTTCCTTTTGTCATTGCCTTTTCTGTTTTGCCTTTGCTTTTACTTGATGGACTGAGCTGTCAATCAAATGGCTTTGGGCGGGGCTTTCTGTCCAGGATGTGTAGTCAATACCTGATCACAGGATTCCTGCCTGACGCCTATATATCAAATTTAACTTTTTTGGCTCTGTCCTGGTGGGTTGTCAGGGCGCATTGCGGGGGGTGGGGGCCCTGGGTGTACTGCGCTCACCTGGGGCCTGGTGCGGGGGGTATGCGGGGTGCCTCCCTGTCGGCGTCGCCGGGCCCCACCACACTGTCCATTTTTACCCTCTGGACTCACATCGGGTCCCGGCTCCGATTTCCTCTGGCCGGCTCCCGGTGGTGGCCTGCCTTGTGATGGGCTGGTTGCCATCCCTTCGGTGGGCCGCTCGGCCCCTGTGTCTGGCTTCCTGGCTGTGTGGGGCTGTTGGCCCCCTCGGGGGAGGGAGGGGGGGTGGGGGTGGGCGGGTCGGGTGGTGGGGTGGGGGGTTTGGTGGGGACTGGGGTGGGCGGGGTTAGGGTTTGGGTGGCGGGTGGGTCCTCGTGCCCCGGGCCACCTGGGTCGGTCTGGGCGCGCAGGGGGTGTCAGTAGCTGCTCCCTCTTGTTCTCCGGGTTCGCGTCGTTCACGGTGGCCCCGGTGGCTCTCTGGGGGTGCCGTCCTGTGGCTCCTACGGCCCGGGGGGAGGGATGCCCTGTTGACTTGGCCCTGCCTTGCCGTGACTGCTGTTCTGGGCTTCGGGGTTCTTCACACTTGCATGTTTGATCAGGTCTTGCCAGCTACTGCCGAGTCCCATTTCAGCGATTGATGGGTCCCGCCAGAATGTGCTGAGAATTTCTCCAGTCTCTACCCTAAACTCATTCTCTCTCGCACTAGTATCCTTTTCTGGCCTATTCTATTCTATTCTATACTATCAAGACACCCACAATTATGGTGCTCAGTACCATTTGTTCATTTATTATTGAATCTCTTTTTCTTTTGTGTTGGTTTGGTTTTCTTTTCTTTTTTCAAATTTTTATTTATTTATTTTTTTTTTTTTTATTGATGGGCAATTAGTAGTTGGGCATAACACACCACCTTACAATCTTTAATTGCAATAGCAACGCCTGTTATTTTCTATCCCTGTTCATCCTGTTCGTCCTGTTCGTCCTGTCCAGTCTTTGTTTCCCCCACACATCACTGAGGTGTAGCACTGCCCTCCCTGGCTCATAATAGGGAATTCTAATAAAGAATATCTGCTTAGCTTTCAGGGAGGGCCGGTGATGGTCACACACATGCACTAAATATTAAAATATTTGGCTGCAAGACTAAAATATGCATCAATCTCATAAAATGTTGACTCCCCTTTTGTGGAGTTAAACAATGAGAACAAATGCAGACAAAAAAAAAAAAAAAAAAAAAAAAAAAAAAATTTAACTTTTTTTTTTATCTTGACAGAGGCCGAGTTCAAATCAAATAATGATTTTACTATTAAAAATTGAAACGTTGCTGAATTCACAATCACAAAAATATTTTACATGATGTAAATTCAAAGGCTGTTTTTTCAAAAGGCATTTTCTCACACACGAGGCACAATGTCTACTCTCTAAGTGGAACAAAACATGAAAACTCCATCCACATCCATGGAATATGGGCTCTTCATAACCACTCAAAACAATCCAAATTGCAGTTCATGTTTAACCATGAGCAGCAGCACACACACTGTTTTAAACCACAAAGCTGCTAATAACAAAAATATACAGTAAGATGGCAAAAATGGACGGAGAACAGTAGACAGTACTAATAAAATGTCATATGCATAGTTTTAGCAAAAAGGTTTCTTTAGTGTTTAAAGTAGAATCATACAGACACCAAATTTTCCAGTCTTGTACTTTAATATTTTTAAGTTTTTAAAAAAAAAAAAAAAATTACTTCTAATTCTAAAACCTGATTTATTGCGCTTTTACCCCCCGAAAATGAGGTGAAATTAGATTTTTCTGCAATAACTAGTTTATTCAAAGGCTAAATAATAATATCCAAAATCTCCATCAGGCATTTCCATTTCTATTTGTCAGCAATTTGTAGTGAAAGTTGCAAATTGATCTTCACCTCCAGTGTCTCACTGAAAGTAGGTAAGAATCCTCAATATGCAACTTTTGGTAACCCAGGCTGAGCTGTGATCATACTGCCTTTTTTAATCATTAAGAGCACATGCTGCTACATACACTACCTTTAATACCTGAAACATGTTTCCATTATGTGCAACTATTAATATACTCACCACATGTTCTTTATTCAAGTTGTCAGGGTCTTCGTTCAAGTAGACGCATAATGCCTTCAAAATGCACTCCGTCCCAGCACTGACATCTTCATCCTTGGTCCCTGGATGCAGGACAGATCTCAGTACCATTCCCAAATCATACAGTTCAATGCACAAAAACACATGCCGTGTACTTTTATCCATCTTGTCCTACTGGTAATCCTCTGTCATCCTCTGAGAAAGTGACAGTTGGATTCAACCAAACCACAGTAGATTAACTAGCTCTAGTTTCAGTTACATCTTTAAGTCATAAACTACACCCTGCAGGCAACAGTGAGAATGACACAGTGAAAACAAGCTTTCAGTTTCAGCAAACCACATATGAGCAACTGCATCACGCTGTGTTGAACATTTTTGAGTGCAGAACTGTTCAGAAAAGGTTGGACTGGATGGATGGATTATGGGCTTAAAAACTTTGGAGGACAGTTTTGTGTTTCATCTATGACAATATAATACTGATAGACACACACACACACACACACACACACACACACACACACACACACACACACACACACACACACACACACAGATTGGAGCACTTCAGCAGTAGAACAGTAGAAGAAACAGGATTACTCAAAATGGAGTGAATGAAGTGAAGCAGCACTCCAAATATGTTTTGAGCAGGGAACAATGTTATAACATTGTTAAAAACTGAAAAAAGTTGATGTTACATAACATCTCCTTTAACACCAAAAGCGACATTACAGATCTGACGCTGGGATTCTACATGGACTGCAGAAATATGTTAATTTGGTTTTCTTTAATCTGTTATTTCGACCATCATTTTTTTTAAAAGCCAGAAAAATTGTTTGGGTTCTTATGGGTTAAAATCACTTTTCTCTCCGCTTACATCTGTCATGCATTCCATCAGTTGCTTCAGCTTCTTTCCAATTTGTCCTTCCCTCTTCTGATACAGGGTTAGGAGTTTGTCGGACAAAATGTCCAGCTGAGAGAAGAAACAGGACTGGAGCAGGAGTGTCATCAATCTCTTGAACTCTGCGTTTATCTGAAATAAGACAAATGTGTAGATGTTTTTAAAAATGGCAACAACAAGCTCACCAAGCTTGTCATTGTCATATACCGGGCTGGGGTCACGTGACAGCATTCTAAAGAGCTCATACCGTAGCTTACAATCCATGGGTTTCAAGTGACTAGGACTGTTAACCACATGTAATGTATGTAATTCTAGCTTTTGATTAATCCATAAACTACATTTTTCTATGAGTGATTAACCATTTCTGAAAAAATCTCCAAATACAATATGGGCAATGTCGAATCTATTTTATTTTTTTGTTGTTAGAACCTAGCTCAACAAACCTGCCATATGTGGCTTTGAGTCATTTCAACTGACAAATGAGATTTGCATAATTAAATAATAAAACTAAATAGTTAATTCTTAGTTCAATTGTTCTTCAGACAGAACACATTAGCTTTTGTGCCAGCTTTTTTTCCCCCATGTGAATATGCCCTGAAATTACAGATATTAACCATAAACCAGCTCAAAAAACAATACGACAGTTAAAAGTCGTATGAAATTTTTCACGAGAAATTAAGTGGATTGTGATAATAGGGCTGCTCGATTACAGGAAAAATATTAATCATGATTATTTTAGTCATAACTGAAATCACAATTATTCAAACCATTATTTGCCAACTTAAGTCTTTACAAAACAAAGCAAAATATATCCTTGGATAATTAAAACAGTGCAAATTTTATATATATATATATATATATATATATATATATATATATATATATATATATATATATATATATATATATATATATATATATATATATATATAATATTTACTATAATGAACCAAACAAGCCAAAACAAAAAGAGGAGATGATGTTAGATGACAAGGATGTCGTTACTGCTGTCAGCTAAGCGAGGGGACGCCTACGCCCGGCTGCAGTGCCACCACAACAGGTAGGTAGCGACGATGATTATAGCGATGAGGAGGAACAGCAACAAGAGCAACAGCAACAAGAGAAACAGATACTGATTCCCGACGCTGCTGCGGAGCTGCCGATGTTCCACAAAGTGGCCTGGACATGCGACTGGGGAGCTCGGTTCTGGATCGCCTACAAGGTAATGGTGTCGATACAATTGTGGCAAACTTGGCCATTATGTCAAGGACTGTCACAGCAAAACAGGAGATAGTGCATGGCTAACTGACTGCACACCTGCCCTACACCTAGGGGTGTGGAAGCAAAGCAATGACTCTCTAAAACCAAACAAAGACAGCTACAGAGAAGGTGAAGTAAATTATGAAACAGCTTGTGAAATTCTCAAACTGCATGTGAAACCTGAAATACAACTT
This sequence comes from Amphiprion ocellaris, assembly GCF_022539595.1. Taxonomy (NCBI): domain Eukaryota; kingdom Metazoa; phylum Chordata; class Actinopteri; family Pomacentridae; genus Amphiprion; species Amphiprion ocellaris. Next base: position 16,118,626 of record NC_072783.1, on the reverse strand, counting down.
AGCATTAATGGCAGACAATAGACATGTCTGTGTGATTCAGGAGTGGCTCCTACTGCAGTAAAAAAAAAGAATAACAAGAATTTCCAAAACCGAAACCCACAGATGAAAGAGTGCTAGTTAGCAGTGACCTGCATATAGAACACTACATAGAACCATTGCAAAAAATTGACCTGCAGACAGGGAAATCCTGAGCTGTGTTCAGCATGTCCTGTTAACCTTTTAGGAAGAGATATGCTGGAGAAACTACAAACTGGGGTGATGTCAACTCAAAAAGGAATGAAGGCCACGAAAACGGCATGCCAAAATGTTCTGTATGAACCAGGTCAGCCATACTATTGGTACAGTCTGGACCTGTAAAACAAAGTACCGGCAGTATTAATGCTGAATTACTTAAACTGGCACAAGATAGCACACCACAAGCTGAAGATGTAATGCCTACTGATGAATTACATTTAACAATGTATTACAGAGGAGCACCTGGACCAGACGCAGAACATGAAAAAAATGTTTTTCAAGCACATACATGGCACTCTACAGTTGTGTAGGGTTAAACCCAGCAACACTGTTGCCCACTACAGAAGATGGTGAGCCTCATGACTGTGCAGCAGACGTAAGAGCAGTTGTGTTACCAAGATGTGATCTCACTGATGTGCCACTGAATGAACCAGATTTAGAATTTTTTGTAGATGACTCGTGCCTAAACAGACGGCACTAATGCCACAGGTTATGCAGTAGTTACAAATGCTGAAGTGGTGGAAGCCAGACCACTTCCATGTCACCGTTAACAGCTGCATGTAAGGTAGCTAAAGACAAAACTGTCACAATTTATACAGATAGCCAATCTGCATTTTCCACGATTACAATTTTTGCAGCTAATGGTATAGAAGAGGAATGGTTAACTCAACAGGTAAACCTATGAATCACCAGCAACTAATCAAAGATCTCTAAGCAGCAGTTCAAAATCCAAAGAAAATAACCATATGCAAATGCACAGCACACACATCTAATAAAGACCCAATCTTTAGAGAAAATGCCAAAGCAGATCATGCTGCTAAAAATGCAGCTAAGTAACCCTATTGAGAACAACACCTATTAACACCACAATCTCTAGACACTGACCTACTGAGAGACATGCAACAAAATGCTCCAAATAAAAACACAAGTGGTATAACCACTGCAAACATTCCATGTATTGGGCGAAGGTGACATAATTTTGATAAAAACGTTTTTATATATAAAAATATTTACCATCAAGGGTTCTTCAGTCATACATCAAGTTATTTGAGTAATATTACTTTCAAATTACTAATCACTTTGTGTGTCCCCAGTACTTGTCCTTAAAATAACTACACGTACCTCATGCACATCAAACAGGGCTGGCCATCTCTCTTTGAAATCCTGGACCATTTTATAGCAATCCTTTATTTGTTGCTGCTACTGTTAACACTGAAAGCGTTGCTCATAAAAGACATACATTTTTATTTTGTTTGGGGTTTTTTTGGCTTTTGTTTTTTGTTCATTTGATTTACTGCACTCTAAATAGGACTTTCTAAGGTAGACACAATCCTGCAATCAGCTTTATTAAATGTGTTTCTGAATGTTTCGCTTTTAAAATTGATAACATGTCAACATGGTATTTTGCATATGCTGTAAGATACATCATAGCCAGAATAAGTCGTGAGTGCCATGGCTGAGTATTTCCACTTTAAATCTATATAAAAAAAAAAAAAAAAAACAAGTAACCTTTTAGCTTGCAGAGTGGGAATTTCTGCATCATTATTCCTCTCTATTCTGCAGAAATAGATTTTACATAGGGGGAGAGGGATTATTTTGTTACATGTAAACACTTCCCCATATACAACTCCAATGCAAATAGAATGAAACAGAATAGAATATCTTTATTTATCGTTGTATGTACAGGGACAGCAAAATTGTAGGTAAACCGATTCAAGTGCATACAATAAAGTGCATCAGTCAGGTATATCAATAAGGAAAAGAAAAATGTTTCTAATCTAAAAGCATTTTTTAAAAAGAGGAGGAGATATTTTAAAAAGGAAATGAAAAAGAAAAATACAATATACCACACATACAAGGTGGATGTTGCACATTTCAGACTGTAGCAGTGTTAAATGCAGTTATGGGTTTTGGGTAAAACAGTTTTTCAATCAATTAGTCAGATTCATACTTGTCCTGAAATGTCTGCCTGAAGGCAGCAGTGTGTCCAGGGATAGATAGGTCTTTTAAAATGCTCTGTGTCTTACTGAGGGAGTGGAACTGTACTGTTCTTCCAGGGAGGGAGGGGAGAGGCCAGCCGATAATTTTCTGGTTGGTGGTGAAGACCTTCTGGAGTACTTTCCTCTCTGCTGCTTTGCAGCTGGCAAAATACACACACATAGTGCCGTATGTCAGTATGTTCTCTATCGAACAGTGGTAGAAGGACACCAGTTTTTGTGTGAGGTGGTTCTTCCTGACAGTCCTCAGGAAGTAAAGTCTGTACTGTGCCTTCCTCAACAGTGCTGTTCTGTTAGTGATCCAGGATAAGTCATCCTCAGCTGATGTAAAGGGGGTAAATGTCTATTTTATTCATCCGACAATTAGCTCCTTGGTTTTGGTTGTGTTGATGACCTGGTTGTTGTCCGTTCACCACGTAGACAGCCGCTCCACCTCTTCCCAACAAGCAGATCTGCAGGTGCAGTCATGTGTATAAAGGGTGTAGAGCAGGGGGCTCAGCACACAGCCCTGTGGGGAGCCAGTACTGAGGCTGAGGACTGAGGAGATGTGGGATGTGCATCTTTCAGGAAGTCCTTAATCTAGGGCAGAAGGAGAAGGGTAGTCCCAGTTCTTTGAGCTTGGTCTGTGAGAGCTGGTGTTGTTAAATGCAGAGTGAAAGTCCACAAAGAGCAGCCTTAATTCTCCTGCCACTCTAGGTGGGTCAGGTTAGTGTGGAGAGTTGTAGCTATGGCATCTTCTGTTGACCTTTAAGCTATGTAGGCAAACTGTTGTGTGTCAAACATGGGTGGGATCTTTAGATGATGTGAGTCCAGAACAGTTTCTCCAAGCACTTCATGATAACAGGAGAAAGTGCCATCTGACGGTACTCATTCAGGATCTTGATGATGGTCTTTTTTGGCAGTGGAAATATGGTTGGGGACATCAGGCAGAGAGGGCTGGTGGACTTTGATAGGGACTGATTGAAGATCTTGGTGAAGACCCCAGCCAGCTGGCACAGTCTGTCAGCACCCATCCAGAAATGCCATCAGATCCCGTAACTTTCCTCGGGCTCACCGTCCTCAGTGCACACCTCAACTCATGCTCCTCCATTATGAAGATTTGGCTGCTGTGGACAGGTGGATGTGATGTGACTGCCTCCGGTGGCTGAATTTGTAGTTGGTGATGTGCTGAATCCCCTGCCACATCTGCCTTGTGTTGTTGCTGTGGAAGATTGTCCACAATATTCCTCCGGTAAAAAGCCTTGTCCTCTCTAATGCCTAGTTTCAGGTTGGCTCTAGTAGCACTATATTTTGCACCATCATCAGACCTGAAAGTTGTGTTGCTGATCCTGAGCAAGTGCTGGACATCTTTTATCATCTACGGCTTCTGGTTGGGGTAAACCCAGGTACTCCTACAGGTCCTGGTGGTAAAAATATCCCAATTTATTCTCTCAAAGCAGTCCTGTTAGCTGATAGGGGCCACCTTCAGGCCACATTTTAACAGTCTTTCATGTGGTAAGATTACTTTTTCTGCAGGGGGTGTATGCCAGAATTAAGAGTGTGGATGAATGGTCAGACTGACTCATGTGTGCCATGGTTTAGCACTGAAACCCTGTTTGACATTAGAGTAGACCTTGTCCAATGTATTTGCACTCCTGGTAACACACTGTATGTACTGATGGAATTTACTGCAACCTGTGATCTCCAATTGTCCATCTTTTTTGCAAGGGATCTTACACTGGTGAGAAAAATACTCAAAACCTGTGGCTTTTGTGGTCATCAGCCCTGCAGCCTCACTTTTGCCTCTGGTCCCTACAGCACCTCCATCTCCTTCCCACAAGGATAGTAATCCATGGAGAGCCTGGGGTTCAGGCTATGTCCACTAGGATGTTGTGGGAATGGAGAAACAAAGCTGTCATAGTCCGCTTGCTAGATTGTATTGGCTGTAGATATTATTCGTCCAGCAGAATGTTGCCAGAATGAGTGACAACACATACACAAACATCCAAACAAATCAGCAAAAAGGAGAACACTGAACCATTATGTGCACCACCACAGACAGAGCCCCTCTCTTCTTATCTTGTTTACTTTTCTTTTAGAGCTCACAAATTATCCTATAATGCTATGTTGCATATTGTATTGTTAATTGATCTCCCCCACCTAAAATTAAGAAATCATTGTTATCTTTGAACTAAGGGCTGTTTTTGCAGTTCTTCCCTTGGTGCTCAGTGTTGTTTCACAGCCACCCACCCCCACATCTAACACCTTGTGATGTTGTGATGAGCTTCTCACCAGGATGGAGTTTTAATCATGTTTTTAGTTTCCATAGTAACCCTTTGTACAGAGCTACACATCATCTGGACAAACTGTATCTCAAGTGAAGCACTTCGACCACATTATGTTGATTTCAAAAAGGCACAGAAAAACAGCTATTTCATATTATGTGTGCGTGAGCAACAGCACCCAGACAATCAAGATCAAACCTGCACATCTGAGGCAAAAACAAAAATCTGTGCAGGGTTATTTTACTTTTTTAGCAGCCTCGTGCTTGAAAGCCGAATGAGATCCCAACATAAGACTTTATGTCATATCATTCTGTTTTACTGTTGGAAAGGCCAGCCAGTGCTAAGGCATTCGAGGTAGCAATTTTCTCATCAGTAGCTGTCAGTGCACTATCCACATCTCACCAGGATACGTGGGGATGGTCACCTCCTCCACAGAGCCAACCACCACAGATACCTGCCAGTCAGCCGAACCTGTGTCAGCATGCACACACGCACACAAAACACGCACACAAAATCTGCACACACACACGTGTGGCAAGTTTTTTCACCATCTGAGTTTGACAAAGTAATAATGAATAACTTTTTTTTTTTGGTTTTATTTTTTTAGCTAACAGCCAATATGACAAACCTATAGAAATACAGCCTTCACCCAGGTAATGTTACCTCATGTTAAGCTGCTAAAAATCAAACATTCATAGCTTGAACATCAACAAAACTGCTAATCATCAGCTGAATTCCTGTAGAAAGCATGAAAGACTGTGACTGAATGTGTCCTAAAGTGCTGCTGCACTTATATTTCCAAAGAATTAGCTTTTTGTATAGCTGCAGTGTGACGTGTGATGGTGGAGGGCATGAAAGTGTAAAGAGCTACCAGTTCTGGTTGGATAGAAAAATGTACGAACACACTATAAAACAATAAACACAAATAAACAACATAGTGTAATTCACCCCTATTTTTATGCCTTTTTTCACATCTTGCATTGACATTTTTTGAATAAAAAAATCATAACATTTTTGATGTTTTAGGTTTTTGCTGTGGTACCACATCAGCATTGCTATTGACATATTTAGGCATGGACCATATCCTGATATCCTAATTTTGATACTGTGACAACGCTATCATTTTATACAGTTGCTGTGGCTAAAAATCAGTATATCAATGTTTAATTGTTAACGTGTCAGGCTAATATTAGAGGTGAGGGTTAGGTAAGAGCATTGATCTTTATGCAAAATATTGCTTAACCATCCATGCCAGACTTTACTTTCTTTCTTTTTTTGGTTCTTTGGAAACGTCATCAAACTGAAGGCAAACGTGACCATGCTGCAAAAACAAACTTTGACCTTTATTCATTTCATCTATTAAAGTTGAGATGTCATTATTTTAGTAGCAACATGAGGTGGCAATGATAAGTTTTGACCAGTGAATAAAAAACAATGTGTAGGACTTATGGACTCTTTGGAACTCCATTAACTGTCTAAGGTCAGTTATAATGAAGTTATAATGAAGCTGCCATTGTAAACAAAAAATCTTTCATATGACTTACTAATTTTGTTTGCCATTTATTCACTTCAAAGTATTTCTCATGTTTTGTTACACACACACACACACACACACACACACACTAAAACTACAACAATCATTGAATGACCACAAATGGAAGTGATGTGACGTTAGAGCTAGGAACCACCAAAGGCAGGTAGAGGAATGACAGCCCTCTGGAGGGCTGACAGAATATTAACACTAGAGTTTAACAGAATATTCACAGGAATGACTAACCCACAATAGGTAACACCTAGGCAGGGAAGCAAACAAAGACTAAAGCAGATGATAACTGCAGGAAAAGAAAACAATACTAAATACTGAATGCTAAAGCAACTAGCAGTCTGGCTCAGAAGCTAATAGGAACTTAGCTGGGTTGCATGAGGAGAGGGGCGTGCAGAAGGAGGGGTAGGCGGTGTTGAGGTGGTGGCTGGCGAAGGCGGCGGTACCTCCAGGTTGGCCAGGAGGAGATACGGTGGTGGTTAGGGGGAACTGATAGTGGTTCCAGAACACAGACATGGCAATGGATGGCAGAGGCTTGGAGCAGGTGAATCCAGGTGAAGGCAAGAGCAGGCAGGAGTCCAGACTGGGAGGGAGAACTAACAGGATTTAGTAATAATCAAAACAAGGGGAGCTAGACTGAACAAAGACTCAGAACTAACTATAGGTTGTTCAACTTTCCAGCATCAAGTGGTGAATGGTGAAGAGGTAGTTGGCTTGATCACTCCCACCTGCTCGTGCACAGCTCCCACTGATTAGATCGTCTGCACCTGCCGCCTCCAGAGCCACACCCACATGCCCACCTAAGGAGGACAGGGAAAGGAGGGGGTAGGGAGAGCGCTGCCACTACCTTGAGCCAGAGGCTGTGGGCGTAACACAAACATTGTGACCACTGACAGGTGAGGTGAATAACATTGATCATCTTGTCATAATGCAGGGTTCTGCTGGGAAGCTTGAGTCCTGACATTCGTGTGGATGTTTGGCATGTACCACCCAACTAAACATTGCAGGTCAAAAACCCCTCAACCCCCTACTCCCCATCAGTGCCAGGATAAGCCTGATCTAGGTAGGTCCCACCCTGCAACCCACAGGATCCACAAAATTTTCTGCGATCATCCCGGTGCCCCAGGACATCTCCAGAGGTCCTGTGTCCATGCCCCACTGGGTCAGAGGAGTTTTAGCAGCATAAAGGAGACCAATACAATATTAGGCAGGTGATAATAATGTTTTGCTGATCGCTGTAAATATATTTTCCCCCTGCACAGTCTTTCTTATTCCTCCCATCTCTGCTCTTCTCTTTGCATCTCAGTGTTACGCGTGTGCACTCAGATTAGTCATTATTGCACTAGAGGGAAACTGACATGATCATGTTTATGATTTTTACCTAACTTCATAACATCTCGCCCACCAGAGTACCACTGCTAAGGTTGACACAAGTAGAGGGTAGGGAACGGGAGAGTTAGGGTGCAACCACCCGGGGATAAAGGATGGATTTATAAAAAAAAAATAAAATTCAAATTAAAAAATAAATTAATAAAAAAAAAATGCTAAAGGCAATCATCCAAGTGTGCAAACACAGCACTGAATGTGGGGCGCTGGATTGATTTCCAAATAGGATAGGATAAGGTCAGTGGGGAGTAACAGTAGTTAACACTGCTTTTGGAACAATACCTAATTGAAAATCCCCACAAGCTCTCCTAAGCATTTTGCGAATGCTTTGATGAATACAGAAACTGTTTTGAATACTTTCTGTGTTTGTCTGCTTTCCACAGAGGAAGCTTTATAGTAGTTACTTTGACACCCTTTAAGTTTTAGTCATCAACTCAATGTCTAAATGTTCACATCAAGGCCCAGTCCGAATATGAGTATCTTTAAGACAATCACAAGGACCTTCCAGTCAATGTTCAGATTGTGTGTGAATGCAGTTACACCATCTTTTATTTGCTGGCCTGGATCTATCCATGATGAGAGGTTGTAATAGCAGAACTTGGAGGCTGGATGAATAAATGGATGATTTTCTCTCTTAAATGTCAGTAACTGTCTTTATTATTCTTTATCTTAAAGTTCTTATTTCATGCCCAAAATTGTTTGCAGATTCATACCGAGTATTACAAAGATATGTGTTACCATTGTGCTGAACTTGGAAAATAGGAAAAAGCTAAATAAAGCTTAAAACATAATGGTCATTTAATCGAGTGAAAACGGAGGTTATGAATGAAGAAAAAGTTAAAGTCAGCTGGGCTGTAGTCAGTAAGGATAGTCTTACTGGCAAAGCTGAGAGAGGGAGACAAAATGCTACGTGGCACTGGCACTGATAGATGATCACATAAAGCAGAGCTGAATAAGATGTACATCTATTTTCAAATATTTATCCATTCACTTTTTTCACCTCTTGTACCATTGCTTCATGAAGATTCTAAATATGAAAGAGTCAAAAAAAAATTTAAAAAGTAGACTAAATGGGCCTAATATATACCAGTACAGGAGGCAGATGTACACCATGTGGTTGCTACATTAGATGAGGAAGTCAGTTGTAGACTAGCTATGACTTCAAAGTTTAGCTCCAGAATATCTCAATCCACCCTATCTTTTTTAAAATATATTGCTCAAATTCAGAATAATTCCCTGCCAAACGCTTGTTGTACACCAAATATAGAAGACAAACAGTATCTAAAAGGACATGTTTGTATATAATAATGTGACAGTGTAAACTTGCAGACAAGAGAGAAAAATACTCTGGATCAGCGGTTCTCAAATGGGGTTACGTGTACCTCTGGGGGTACTTGAAGGTATGCCAGGGTGTACAAGAGATTTAAAAAAAAAAAACTTAAAACTAACAACAATTCAAAAATTGTTTATAAAATATATTTATTCAATAATACTTCAACAAAATATGAGTGAAAGTTCATAAACTGAATTTCATATCAAGTAGGCCATTCCATTTTCCATCCATCCATTATCTATACACCGCTTAATCCTCATTAGGGTCGTGGGGGTGCTGGAGCCTATCCCAGCTGACTCAGGTGAAGGCAGGGGACACCCTAGACAGGTCGCCAGTCTGTCACAGGGCTACATACAGAGACAAACAATCACTCTCACATTCACACCTACGGGCAATTTAGAGTAATCAATTAACCTCAGCATATTTTTGGACTGTGGGAGGAAGCCGGAGTACCCGGAGAGAACCCACGCATGCACAGGGAGAACATGAAAACTCCATGCAGAAAGATCCCGGGAAAGCCGGGACGCGAACCAGGGATCTTCTCGCTGCAAGGCAAAAGTGCTAACCACTGTGCAGCCCGCCATTCCATTTTATTACCATAAACCCAGTGTTTCCCCCATACCATGATGGTTTGACCCTACCTGGTGCGTGCCACACGGCATCAACTGTCAATCAATTGTCAATGTAGAAAACAATGGAGTCCTGGTTAAAACATAGCAAAAATGCAGCTGAAAACATGGAGGAACAGGTACCAAAGAAGGCCAAACCAGAGTCGGCAAAATTCAGACAGTATTCTGAAGAATATGTGTAAATGGGATTCACGGCCACGAGCTGTAACCCCGTCAAGGCACTGTTTATTCTGTGGGGAAAAGTTAGCTAATAGTGGCATGAAACCCACACATCTTCAGCGACATCTCCAGACAAAACACGCTTGTCATGCCGGTAAGCCACCTGAGTTTTTTTTAAGAGGAAACTACATGAATTCAGGCCATCTCAAGACGCGAAGCGGAAGGTCTCCACAACATCAGCCAAAACCCTGGAGGCTTCTTATGCAGTGTCTCTGCTCATTGCTAAAGCCAAAAAGCCATTAACTAAACCGGCTGTTGGAATTACGATCTGAGGTACACACCTTTTTGACTGAGAACCATTCCCCCCCACGCCACCTTGTTCCAGGACACAGACTGGCTTGCTAAGCTGTTATCTGACAAATATTTTCTGCAAACTCAATGAACTGAATATGTCCCTACAGGGCAAGGACACCAACATTTTAAACCTTAATGACAAGGTGAGTGGTTTTCAGAAGAAAGCTGATCTGTGGAAAATGACCTGTGCACAGGAAAATTTCACCTGCTTTCCTCAAGTGGATGATTTTCTCTCAAGTCAGGATGTGGACAGAGCTCCAGTCAAGTCAGTCATTGTGGGATATTTGAAAAACTTATTTCAAGATCTTCATTCCTACTTTCCTGACCTGGAGGAGAAATCTGCACAGCTGGATTGGGTGAGAAATCAATTTCTGTTGTCTGAAGCAAACACAAGCAAGCTACCTGTCACTTATCAGGAAAAACTCCCTGAAGTGTCATCCTGCCGTGGCTTCCAGATGAAGTTTTCCACCTCCACACTCCCACAGTTCTGGGTGTTTGTGAAGTAGGAGCACCCTGACCTGGGGCAGAAAGCTTTGGAGCAGCTGTTGCCTTTTGCCTCCACATATTTATGTGAGACCTCCTTCTCTGCAATAACTGTGATCAAATCAAAGCAAAGAAAAAGTCTGTGCCTGGAGAAGAGCTTGATCACAGCAGTTGCCTCCCTGCCACCAAGTCTGGCAAAGATCCTCAGTGAAGCACAAGCTCAAGTTTCTCACTAAAATGTCCATAAAAAGAACTCACTTAAATGCAACTATGCAATTATCAGTGTTGACAGATTTTTTGTGAAGATTTACCATAAACATTGATGTTACAGATTTTTTTTGTGAGGAAATGTTTATAGTTCATGAATCCAGATGGAGAGCAGATCTCTATTATAATCGAGACTACAGCTGGTTCAGAACGCTGCCGCTCGCCTTTTAACGGGATTGCAAAAATGTAATCACATAACTCCCATCCTCCAATCCCTCCACTGGCTCCCTATGCACCTCCGTATTGATTTTAAACTTCTTTTATTTGTTTTTAAATGCCTTCATGGTTTGACCCCCATGTACCTGTGTGATCTGCTTGTTCCCTTCAACCCGTCTCGCTCACTGAGGTCAGCAGATCAAGCTCTACTGGTGGTGCCTAAGACCAAGAAAAAACTGAGAGGTGATCGTGCTTTTTCTGTCGTGCTTCTAAACTTTGGAACAAGCTCCCACTAAATATCAGACTGGCTGATTCACTCCCTACTTTCAGATCTCTTCTAAAATCATATTTTTTCAACTTGGCATATGGCTCAGCTTAGAGGTGACTTTTACTGTATAACCTGTGTCTTATTTTTATACTTGCGCTATTTGTATTTTTTCACTGTGTACAGTACTTTGGTCAGCAGTGTTGTTTTTTAAAGTGCTTCATAAATAAAGCTGGATTGGATTGGATTGGATTGGATAATCCCATAAGAGGACACTTTACATTGATGATTATTTCTGTGTAGAAATCTTTATTTACAATTGAATCAATTATTTTTCAACAAGTTTTTAGTTATTTTTTCCAAACAGTTGAAGAAAGACCACTAAAAATGAGAAATTTGTTTTACACTGTTATAAAATTAAATTTTTCAGAAATTGATGACATAGTGCTGTATTTTATGTCTTTGTCTCTTTTTTCAGCCAAAAATGCTTTGCCTTGGATGGGGGGTACTTGAATGAAAAAACAATTCACAAGGGGTACGTCACTGAAAAAAGGTTGAGAACCACTGCTCTAGATCACATTATTTAAAAATCAAGCTTAAGTGTGGTTGGTGAAATTAACATAAAATTCCTTCTAAACCCGGGTCATAGCAAAGACTGAATTAGCAATCATGACCAGCCCTAGTAAAAGCCAGCTCCAAATTATTCCTATGGGGTTACTTTTCAAGGACTATGGTGTTGGTCATTGCTTATTAAGAAAATTATTTTTTTCTCAGAACAAGTGTACTAAATATTTAAAATTAACTTCAGCAAGTTTACTGAGGTATAGGGCTTGGGTAAAAACCTGCAACCTACATCCCCACACCGGATTTAGGGAGGTCTTGCTCAAATATCATCACTGCCACTATGTTGGAATGTGATCACTCTGCGTCTTCCTCTCCCAGGCAAACACTTCGCTAATCCATATGGCATAAAGGAGAAACATCACGACAGTACCAAAGACTGACAAACTCGTCATCTTTGATGACTTCAGTACCAGGGTCGGCACAGACTATGAGTCAAAGGAAGGAGTTCTTGGAAAAAAAATAGTATAGGCAGGTGCAACAGCTATGGCACCCTTCTGCTGGAGACCTGAGCAGCCCATGAACTATTAATCACCAACTCAGTCTTCTGCCTTTCCAAGTGCAACAGGACCTAATGGATACACCCCTAGTCTAAACACTGACATCTGCTTGACTATGTCATTGTCAGGCAAAGAGACAGGCAAGAGGTCAAGGTCACCAAGGCTGTGTATAGTGCAGAGTACTTAATGGATCACAAACTTCTTGTGTCCAAACCTAACATCAAAATTCAACCGCCAAGGAGGACTCAAGGCTTTCAATTCCAAAAGTGCCTGAACGTCTCCAGGATTGTCAGTGCCTTTATCAAGCAATCTCTGAGCAAAGAGCTCACCAGCAAAATACAGAGCCTTAATACATCAGGCAACAGAGAGTGTGCAAATGGCAGGAGGGAAGCTCAGCTGTGCCACTACCAAACCCAAACTGGATCAATGAATGAACAGCTGACTCACTTGATTCATACTGAATGAGGACAGGCAGACAAGCAGGTTCAGAGGACACACCGGTGCGGGCAATTGGTAGCCTCTGTTGTGGGCGGTGAGGCAGAGCCAGCCTTGTGAAAAGATGTCCAGGGTGCCAGCAGCAGCACGAAAGACAGGCAGGCATGTAGGCAGAAACCACGAGTGCAGCCAGGCGACTGAGGACCAGTGGGAGCAGGCAGGCTGGCAAGCAGTTCTAAAACCCATTCAACAGGATGTTGGCACTCTGCTACAACCTATAATCTATAGCTATTAAGTGGAGGCCGGAACTTAAACCTCTTGCACCAAATGAATAAATCAATAGCATCTGTATGACCCTCAAAACTACAAGTATCAACTTATTTCCCTTGTCACTGGACTTGACTATGGCACATCCATGTTTGCATGATTTGGGCCACACTTCCCTATTTTAGTGCTAAGTTGGAACTATCAGAGTAAGAAATTGGTAACTTAGTTAACTTTCATTCAAAATTGTATCACCTTACAATAATTCAATCACTTCTACATTAAACATATCTGCTCTAAAGTAAATGAAAAAAATAAATTAAATTTACAATATTAAAAAAATACAAGCCTCACTTTAGCTCCATATCACCACACTTCCACCTTTGTGCTTCGCTGTTTGGACTAAGTATTCACTGACCAGGTTCACATTAAACACGCTGGACCCCATCTGAGCCAAACAAATTTATCTTAGTGTCACCTGACCGAACCACAAGCGTTTCTTTTTTTTTTCTGAAAGGTTGACATTATGCACTGTCCTTCTGACTGTCTGAGCTGAACACAATCTCTGATTTCAACTGATACCCAAGTCTGAAGCACTTGCTCATCAAGCTTTCAAAGCTAGATTGTGCAAATGATAACAGTTGTATTAACTTTTTCTGTTTACTTTCTACTTCAGGGGGTTGTATTTTCAAGAGTCTTTCTAAAATATTTGTTTTTGATGATGCATATAAGAAAACACCCTATGTGTCAACTTATAAATAATGCAATTATTGAGAAGAGATGGAATGTCATTTCACATTTAAATTATATTGCACAGGGCTGTGCATGTGTCTGTTAAATAATGTAAGCCCCCCATCTTTTGAAGGCTTTTTATGTTTTGGGGTGGCTCGTAGATTTGCTTACCCATTGTGACACCAACAAATACCAGCTAGTAGCGTCTTCCATCAAGTCACAAATCACTGTAGCTGCTTCAGGATACGTGAAACATCACAGATTACTTCATTCACACTTTTCTTTTCCTGAACTGGATACAGATGAAGACTAATTCCTTTTGAGAGATGCAATAATTCTATGAAGACTCTAATAATCTTTGTAGAATAGTTTAGCTAAAGGTCAAATGAGCATCAGTCAACCAAATGTAGAATGATGACTTTAATAGGGCCACTGCAAACTCCAGTTATAGAATTACTCTCCACATCAACTGAATAAAATAGTTTTTCAATCTGGCTACACACTCAAGCGTATCCTTGTCTTTTACCTGCCACTAAAAAGTAGAAGTAATGATAAGACAATTAGCAGGCTGATTTCAATTAGTGCTTTAATTAGCCATTAAGAGTTGTCGGGTTCTAATTATCACCGGAGGCAAGCAAACTAAGCAATGTAAGTGCCACTACAGCGTGCTATATTTTAAACCTAGGTATTGCACACTTGCCTTTATAATTAAGGGAAGCTGCAGTGATTATATAACATGGCATTAAATTGCAGTGCTGAAGTGACCCAACATTGATTTGTTAATAGAATATGGTGTTTTTCTTCCTGCCTGAAGTCTATATATTTAATGTTCAGGCAATGGAAATCTGATCATCATCTGTCTCTGTTGCAAACTCCTTTCACTCCTCTGTGGAATCCACAAATTCTGACTCTAATTGAATATTGATTTGTTTGTCTGCTTTTTTTCCCCTCTCTTTCTCTTTCTTACTCCACCCTTTAAAAATGTAATTAAATATTTGGCACCACATGGAACATACATGTCTGAGAGGACTTATCAGAGGCTGAAGTCCTCAAGGGCAGATTTGATTCTGTCAGGGAGCACTTTGTAAACATAAGACATGAAAAAAAAAAACCTCATGTTTGCTTGATGGAGCATATCTGTAGGCATTTAATGGAGGAAGAATGTGGTCTGTTGGCACTGCTACCATTAATCTTCATACGTCAGTCGGTAATTTGGTGGAGAGAGTACTGGAAGGCATGAGGAAACAGGTTTGCACACTCAGCTGTTTAATTTTTATATGGTAATAACAATAAAATAATCACGAAGCTGTAAAGAGCACTGCAGCAACACTTAAACTGGACATCCTCATTTTCATTAAGATGATTTAGTATACTTTGATATTTTTAATGCAGTCTAAATGTAACAATTAGAATTATAGATACACTGTTTGAATTTAATTTAATTTCTAATTGAAATGCATATGTCAAACCTATCTCTTGCCATTAGCATGTATATATGAATAACAGATGACTACAGTATATGAAAAACTGGATGAAATGGTTAGACTGATAAATTAAATGTCAGCTGAAAAGCTGCCAGGCAGCGTGGTTTAACTCATACTGTTGAGGGTACAGTTTTTAGCAGCATGGCTCTACAAATGGCAAAGTCAGTCTATTAGTCAATCCACTAGTTTGGCCCAGATAGAAATGTTTTAACAAATATTTAATGGACGCCAATATAATCATCTTCCTTAAAGCTATTAACAACTATACAAAACATTACACATTAATGTTAGCTGTTTATTCAGCATACCTATTTCCATTTATCTAGCATACCTAAACCATTTTGACTGCACTGTAGTAAAGGGCTCAAAGTCTTTCAGGATGAACTTGCCAACAGCCCTGTGACATTCTGCTGTTTTTCCTGTGTCATTCTCCTTTTGTTGGTAATGGTACAGGGTTTGGACTTGGATGTCTGGTTTCCATCAGCTGACAAGGAAACAGAGGCTGCTGCTTGACTGACATGTGTATGATTTTCACATTGGAACATAATGTTACTGAAGTACTTAAATCAATGCCAACAACTGTGACATAGCCAATAACTAATTGTATAGACTTATGTCTAAAATTATTTAGGTTTGTTATCTGGATTTTTAGTTTAGCTACTTCCCGTAGCATCTCCACTGGAGCTAGTGGGGCTCAGTGGCTTCACTACTGTACTAGCATTAGTTGCTTTGCTGAAGCTGTTAAACACACTGCACTGTTATATATGTATTGCACATTGTACTTGTAAATGTTTCATGAGGTTGCTGGTATTACTTCCTTTACATGCAATTACCCTTGGACACAAAATGCATGTAGCTGCACCATCAATAAATCTAACCCACATTTTCGATTGCTTAACCTCTGACATTAGGCTGCTGCAGAGAGCAGCCAGCTGTGGCACAACAATGCATCGTCATCACCTGGTGGCTTAATTATCGTTAGGGTATGGTTATGATCAAGTTAGCTTGAAATAAGATTTTTATTTCGCTCTTAATTCATGACAACGATCCAATGTAACACCCACATTGCTGCTGATGTTGAACCAATCTTGTGTTCTTTCCTTCCTTGTGCTTCTTGTGGATTCTCTGTATGTCATTCTCTCTCTCGCTCTCCATATGTGGTCATGACTCTTTGCTGATTCCTCAATGTCAGCCTGTTTGCACACCTGTTCCTGATCAAATCACCAACTCCTTGCAACAGTATTAAAACAGTTCTTCACTTCATTCTTCTTCGGATCATTCAACCTGTCAACTGATACTAATGATACAATAATACCAGCCAACACATGTGAATGTGTAAGTTGGCTCGACAAAAACTAAAAGCTCAGTCAGAGATAACAGAGTGTTGTTTATGAACTTTTTCTGTGAACTCAGACTTTGTTTCAAACTCATCCACACAAAAAGGTTAGTTTAATGCAGCATTTTACTCGTTTTCTGCCCAAAATGAACTGATGGTGTTCAGCTGCTTCAGTCAACAGGTTGTTTTAATGGAAAACAATGAGGAATAGAAAAAACTATGACGGTATAAACCTGCTACTGGAAATGATGCAAGACAGGAATGCTGATAGAAAACTGTTAAATGTGCATAATGTATTTATTTTAGTGGTCCATGGTGATTGCTGATTATTTCTGACAGCTGCTCAATTATACTATTAAACTTTATATATTTAAACATGATATCGTACTGAAGTGCATTTAGGTCTGACACTGTCCCATAATGCAGGAAATCACTTAAATTTGTGGCCAAATCAAAGTGAAACTAATGTTAGATCGAGTTCTATCGCTGAGTGCCATAGTTGCATATATTTTTGACTGTTATTGTCCAGGTCATGATGATCATTGATATTTGTCCAGATCCGTGATGCTTCTGACCACCAGCACTTACCTACCTCGGATATTAAATTTTATTCCATTCTGCATCGTAGCATGCTTTTGGCTATGTCAGCATTGTTCTTGGTTAGATGCTCATTTGTTCCATTTAATTTACTTCCCTGTTTCAGCTGTGCGTTTTGCATTTTCTGTTACAAAACCTCATTATGATTGCCTGTTTGTTACTGGCGTTTCAGAAACGCAATGCACCTTAGTTTCCGATTTAAATCTGAAACTGAACACAACCTGATCAGGTTCAAGGAACACCGACGACTGCAGAGATGCGTTGGTGCAGGCAGAGGGAGGTCACAGAAGCAGGCTGCCGTGGGCCCGAGACGAAGTACACGAGTGCTTGTAGAGTTCCGAGGAAGAAGCTGGCGACAGTGGCTTGTCGGGGCTGGCAGGCAGAAGGCAGGATGGACCGACGGAGAACTACGGCAGAGCAGAACAGTGTTAGTATGGGTATCACAGCGGGTATCAAGACGAATAACGACCTGATCGACTAACTGAGATAGTTGAGACTACGATCTGGCTGCGAGTGGATGGATGAGTCGAGCTTTATGGGAAGAGGTGATGAGGAACAGGTGAGGCATTCCCACAGCTGCTTCCGATATGCTGTGACATGCGCAGCCAGGGCGACAGTGAAGAGTGGGAGGAACCAAAAGAGAGAAAAGAGAGAGAGACAGAAATGGAGAAACAGATCGACAGGGAGGAACCGAAGGAGCAAGAGAGACAGCGAGGGAGAGTAAGAACAAGGGAGAGTGAGAGAGAGGAACAGCAAGAGGGAGAGGGAGCAAGAACAAGGGATGGATCGGATGAGAGAGGGAGAGGGAGAGAGGATGAAAGAAGGAGGATGAGGGAGAGACAGACAGAGGCACAGACAGAGGGAGCAAGAGAGAAGGACAGACAGGGGGACCAGATAGGGACCCTGACATTAGCTGGCAAACAGTCATGCTTTCAGTTGATGCTGATGGTTTTAGTATTTTGTTACTATCCCTGTCCACACAGGGGCATTAAATTTACTGTAATAGACATGATACAAATGGAATGGAGCTGATAGCAAAAACAGAGCTAGGAGCAGGAACTAATGACTCACCACAAGTCCTAAATGGCTTCATGTGTAATAGGTTAGACCACAGCTGTGCAAACAGTGCCATAGCCAGAGAAACTATTGAGCATCATCCTCTGCATCAATGCATTATCCTAGTGCTTTAAATCCATTCACATTATTATTATTTTATTGCCCTCTTTGCCAGTAAAAGCTTATATGTGCTCTTTGCAGCCATAATGACTGGAAAGGTAAAGTGGCTACATTCAGCCTATGTTCAGCAAACTTCATTACATTTCTGACTCATTGAATCAGTTCTTACCATCGGGAACAACAGCCAAAATGGCATTTAGAAACTAAACAACTGGTGCCTAACGAGGAATTTCATGACTGTGTGCTTCAAGACAAGTAATACTGCATGTCAAAAAACCTTTGGCAAAAGCTTTAGTCTCTCCTGGGGTATCTATGTGAAGTCTTCCGCTGTGCTATTCTGTATCTATTAACCAGGGTTCCCATTCACTTTGTTCCTTTAAACAGTTACCCTTTAGTTCGCACTGGTACACCTGTTCCCACTACCCTATTGTCCCTGGCATTCATAAATACCAGCTCTCTTTAACCTGTCCAGATCATCAGTGTTATTCATCTCCTTGACCATGCTGCCTAAATCTAACCCATTTCTTGCCTGTAAATTTGATCTGCCTGCCTTGCCTCTTTTGACAAACTTTTTCATCTGATCATGTGTTTGAACAACTCTTTGTTGATTGATCGTCTGCTTTGGGTCATCTTCTTTTGGACCTAAATTAATTCAGTTGTGACAATTTACAAGCAATTTGGAGCAACATCTCTTAAATTCTAAATAATTTAAAATTCTAAATTGCATCACCTCTCAATAGTTGCATTATTTCAGAGTTGAAAAGTATTTCCTAATATTAACAATCAAAAAACAATATCTTAGAAAGACTACATAAAACATTCAGGTGAACATACCTGTAACCACTGACTTGTAAGTTAGAAAGCCTGTGATCACAGAAACAAAATGCACACCTGTGATTTCCAATCAGCCTAACTGCATGACCATGATAATATGTGTAGCGTAGCCACACTTTACAGTTTAATTGCTGTTGTAAATTTAGGAGCATCATGTCAGATTACTGTGAAATTATCATTTTAGGTTAGGTCACAGAGAGACCGTCATTGAAGGAAACTGATCAGTCTGTGGGCTGCACAGTGGTGTAGTGGTTAGCACTTTCACCTTGCAGCAAGAAAATCCCTGGTTCGCGTCCCGTCCTCCTGGGATCTTTCTGCATGGAGTTTGCATGTTCTCCCTGTGCATGCGTGGGTTTTCTCTGGGTACTCTGGCTTCCTCCCACAGTCCAAAAATATGCTGAGGTTAATTGATTACTCTAAATTGCCCGTAGGTGTGAATGTAAGTGTGATTGTTTGTCTGTATATGTAGCCCTGCAACAGACTGGTGACCTGTCCAGGTGTCCCCTGCCTTCACCCTAAGTTAGCTAGGACAGGCTTCAGCCCCCCCACGACCCTAATGAGGATCAAGCAGTGTATAAATAATGGATGGATGGATGGATGATCAGTCTGTTATCTGATAAATTCTGATTGAACTGACCTCAATTCCTACACAAAGCATAATATAAAACCATGAGTTCGTCAAAATGAAAATATTTAATAATTACTCTCCTAAAATTACAAAATTGAGCTATAAACAGTGAAATCACAGTGTAATGTGTGGTGGATGCATGATGTTAGATCACCAAATTAAATGAAAAGGATTATGGTGAAAGGTGGATATTTAGCAAACAATCTGAAGTTATGGATCTAGGGTTTAAGATTATGATCGATAGGCTACGAGTAAAAAAAAAAATTTTATGTCTATTATTATGCAATTACAACATCAACCCGCTCTGGAGCAGATAGAAGATGTGGGCTCTGCCTACTTCGTGCATTGTTGGCTGGGTAGGAGACTTCTGAAGCTGGAACAGCTGTGATTGGGCCGGAAACTTCTTCACAATGGACTCAGGCTGTCTCCTCCTGAAGCGTCATGTGGTTGCCTGGCCATGAGTTCTGCCATGGAGCTCTCAGCAGCGCAGTGTCAGAAATGAAAATGTCATTTTCACACAGGTGGTGGTTCTGTCCATAGGTAGTCAGTGTTCAGTACACATTTTGGATGGCCCCTTGGGGTTAATAGGGAGTAACTAAATAAGTGTTGGCTCCGAGTCTGATATGCCTACAAACACACAAAACAGAGAATTGTATAACAGTTATTTAGTCCATATATGTAAAAATTTCACGAGTGAAAGCTTTGCTTCAGATCCCCATTGGTAGTTAGCAACAGTTTTATGGTAGTTTAACGTATCAGCTGCCCTGCTGGCCAGGGTCAGAGTTGGAGGAGAGAGAGTGTGTGTGACTTATGTGTGTGTTTGTAAAAGGAGTGAATGGTGTCCATAGGAAGGAAAGGCAATTCACAATTGGATGAGAGTTGCCATACCTTTGAAGTTGCTATTTCCAAAGTGTTAGCATCCCCTATGTTGTCTCATCACTCCAAATGAGGAATGAGACTCATGTCCGTACTGCAAGGGAATTGCAAATAGTGATGCTGATTACAGTCTCCTGCTATAATTCTTCTTGTCGCGTAAAGAGAATGGGTGGGTTTTACTCTTCTGTGTTTCAGTTTTATTGTGGATCAAGGTCCAGAATTTAAGTGAAGTGTTTGTAACCTGGCTTGACCTCTCCTTTGGTTTCCCAAAGAGAGCCAAGCTTCGTCTGTACAACTGTGAACACCACAACTTTCCCACTTTGGACTTATGTGCTGTGTTTATCTTCATCTTGTCTCCTCATGGTAAAGAAATGTCAAAGGAAATGGCACAGGGGTTATTATTGGAATTCTGAACTGTCTGTGACAACTCAGACAGTGCAAAGGACAGTTCATTATGTCAACCTAATATAGTAAATCTAAACTTTTAGATCAGACGCTCATCTGGCATATGTGCAACATGACCCCATCCAATGCACACCATTTGTTCTTGTAAATATCATCTTGATGTTGTCAAATTTAACACACTCCAGAATTAAATCACTGGTATTGACAGATTTAATTTAAAAAGCATGTCCTGACAGCTCTGATGGAGCTCAGGATTCCTCTATAGAAGCTTTAATGCAAATAATTCCACCACAAAAACCTGGAGTCTGTTTAGAACATCTGACCTGTTGGGTGTGTACAAAATCAAAGAAGATTGTTTACTGTCAGGTCCTGTGTTCGGGAAATTATTGCTGCTGTGCCACGAGCACAAATGTCCATTTAAAAAAGCACTTACTGCTTCTGCTGAGAAGCTGACAGACAGCTGTAGGCAGCAAACAGGGCATCAGCAGGTGTAGTATAATTTGAGATTCACATTCAGTGACACCTGAATAAAATTATTGTAAGATTTAGACATTAGTGTAAATATGTTTCAGATAAGCCTGAGTCACATTAATAGCTGTATTTTGACAGATATTTCAATAGTCACATAGTCAGCCTAGACACAAGCCAGGGCATGTCTGGGTGACAATGTATGATGTTAAATGACTTGAAACACATGCAGGAAACATCCTTAATTATATGTCAAGGTGCATCAACATGACAAACTGTATGTCAAATAACAGCCTGCAATACAGTTGCTGGTTGACTGATGCCTTTCTATGTGGCATGTTTTCCCTGTGCCTTGGCTTTAAGGGTGTGTTAGCCCTGTGATGAACTAACAACCTATTGAGGGTGTACCACACGACAGCACATGATATATACTCTGAAGCTTTTGACATCTTAAGTTTCAATCTAGACCAATCCTAATACAGAAGTGTGAAAAAAGCTCTGTTCTCTCTGAAAAGTAAGTTTACTGACTGGGTTGTATGCTTACACTTAAGGGTTGTATGTGTTCTGTCTGAAAATATGCAGTTACGTGTGAAGTGAGACATTCGTTTGGTTTAAAGAACTCCATTCATTGTTCTGCAATGTAAATGCAAAAAAGAAAAAGTAACTCGCACCACCTTAACAACCTTACTTTAGTTTGCAGCTCCCAGGGGTGATGCTTGTTGCTGTTACAAAATACATCTGAATCCTCCTCTCAAGCAGAGGCACGTATACAGTTTGTGTTATCATGCATGATAATGAGCAAATACGCTTTGAAATTTGGCTTGGCTTGGCCTGGTGATGTTGTACTTGTCATTCACACGTTTCATTGTATTGTGCATTCAACCACTACATAATTATAGCATTGCCTAATACAATTATGCCATATTATTTTATGTTTAATGAAATAAACATGAGGACATTATCAGTTCATGCACTGAATAGTATTAAAACAGAAGTTTGTCACAAAAGATCAGCAAAAGCGTATTTTTATACTGCAGCAAGTCAGACGAATATAATATCCACAACAGGAAATCGGACATCACTGGCAATCTGACTGCTGGAAGACTGTAATTAACTTATTATGCCAATTGTGGGAAACAATTAGGGAGAAAATAATAACAATGTAGAGTAAGAAATATGTTCAGTTCCGAAAACTGCTCCCAGCAAATAATTACTGCCCATGGTTATAAATGAGTTGTCTCTTTGTTAATTCCTTCCAAGGGCAAATGGATGAGGAATTGTTTTGAAAAGGCAAGGGGAGAAAAAAGCAATTAAAAAAGATAGGTGGCTGAAACGGTGCAGATATCAGGTGGGTGTGCAAAAAGGATCCATGTGAAAAGACGGTTTTCAGAAGGTGGCCAAGGGAACAATGAGCTGGGTTTGTCATTCAGATACTTTTGGATGTTTGATTCCGTGGGATTTTTTTTTTTTTTTGTAAAAAACAAGGCACACTGCTGTGACAGGCATTAAATCTTGTCTGCCTTAATCTCCAAACTGATATCTGTATGGAAATAGCTGTTATACAAGACTTAAAAGCTTTTGGAATATAAGCTCTTCAGTCACCTGTCAGTGCTGGTGTAAGTGTATAATTTCAACCTTACTCTAAGTAAAAATAAATAACCACAGAGTAGCAAGATAGTGTAAATTGAGTAGTCTCATACAGAAGCACCAATATGCATACACACACACACACACACACACACACACACACACACACACACACACACACACATATATATATATATATATATATATATATATATATATATATATATATATATATATATACCCTGAAACAAAATGGTTACCAAAGCATTCTGCAGCGCCATGCAGTACCCTCTAGTCTGCACCAGTCTCCAGTCTCCAGATTTAAACCCCATGGAGCTGATTTAGGATGAACTGGACAGAAGAGTAAAAGCAAAGCAACCTACAAATGCCACACATTTATGAAAACTTCTGCAAAAAAGTTGGGAAGAAATTTCTGAAAAAATATTTGATTTCCATTGTAGAAAGAAGGCCAAAAGTGTGATCAGCTTTTATATCTGCCAAAGGTGGCTACTTTGATGAGTCAAAAATTTAGAATACATTATGGTTTCTAAATTGATTTTCTAAAACTTCATTTGTTTATTTGTTCTATGCTTTCATTTCAAAGTACAATGAGACGTTAACATGCACAATTTCCAATAAAAGACTGGAAAAATCGGGGCGTTCTAAAACTTTTGACCGGTAGTGTAGCTGCGGTGGTGATGTTTATCACTGGTAACAAGCTCCATTTTGTATGTTTCCAGGGCAATTTATTATGCACTTATTCAAACAATCACAAGAGGTTGCTGATATGCAGGTTACTTCATTTATCAACGATCAGAGTGTCTACTAGAAGGTGAAGGAAGTTCTGTATGTATGGGGACGATGTACACTTAAAACGGTCAATTAGACTGATAAGGTTTAAACTCAGTGCACCATTAGAAGTTTCTGGGTTAAACCTGTTGGTCAGCTGTAGCCTTTCTGTGTGGAGCTTGCATGTCCATCCTGTGGAACATATATGGTAGGCTAATTGGTGACTCCAAGTTGGCCATGAGTCCGGCCATGGATACTTGTTTATTAATACAGTTAATTAATATAGTTTTTTACACAACTGTTGACTCTTGCTAACTGATAAAAAAAAAGTACAGTTCAGCAGAGTTACATGAAAAAACATTTTTTTTTACTAGTCAGCAGCTTGTGGCATTCTGAAATATCCCTACTACTGCAAGTGTTGTTCCCTGTGCCATTGCATCACATTTGTTATTTTCCTAAATTACTTCTCTCTTGAGGCTTTCTATTTTTTCTCTCTGATCTCAGTGTATAAGGCAAAGGGCTTGATCTCCCCTTCCCCCTCTCCAATTCCAATCTGTTCTCCAATGCTGCTGGTACATACAGTACAGTTCTCAACATTGCTTCATGAATTCATAACAAATATCCACTCTGCCAGCCACTGTTTTTTAAAGTATTCATCTGAACATGTAGCATCTCAGTATATTCAAATGTGTGAAAGACATGTAACATAACACAAATATGCTACTAGATCCATCCCAATCCCTGTTGGTATCGTGGCAGATTGGACTCCAGTTTCAGCCAATTAACACCAGCAGACAGAGTCCAGAGCAGTGAACAGTTTCATGTTGTGATTGGGGGCCATGAATTGTTAAACAGCCCCAGTGCTTTCACAATCTGAGAGGGCTGACAAATGCAACTGCTGCATCTGCCAGACATACGCTAATTTGACCAGCTACGATCAGGGGAGCTCATATTATTGCCATATCGATCTGAGCAGGGAAAGAAATGAACGCACATGCTCGGCTCTGTTAAGCTTCGTTAGGTGGTGTAATGGGGAAGAGTCATAGCAGCAGAGAATACTGAGCAGGACACTGATGAGGCTCATCTGGATATGACTGCACATAACAGGTTATCAGTGACTATGCACTTATTGTGGGAAAACTGCAGTCGAAGGGACCTCAGCAAATGTGTTTCCTATAACATATGCCACATAGTCATATGTCAAAACATTCTTACAGCAACAAATTAAATTTTCACACCATTTACAATTTATTTTATGCATCTAAACAAAGCAGTGCCAATACATAATAGTGATGTGCAGCACTGCAAATGTATTTTGAGCCCTACTGAGCATGCACACAGTGTGAAGAGTAATAACAATAACATGCATACATGCTTTGTGCATATTACAATATAATCCTTGACAAGCTTTGAAACTATTGATGTCTGATATTATTTTCAACAGCCATTCTTGAAATCCATTATTATGTGATTTGTTTTATGTGATGTTGTTTATATCTATTTCTATTTCTAATTTTATTTTTGTATTATTATTATTATGTTTATATCGTCCATTTTAATCATAATTTTTCAACCTTTATTTATTTAATTGTTGATTTTATTCTCTTTTACCCTTTTTTTCCGTATGTATTTATTTTACTTATTTATTATTAATTCTGTTACTGTCGTTTATCGGGAAGGTGTTTGCTCAAATAGGTTTTGAATGCTTATGCAGAATTATTACACAATCTACCTGATATTTGACCAGCAAAATATTTAGATCAGACTACTGTAACAATGCAGCGTATGAAGCACCTCAAGAAGAGCTCAGATATGATCAGGGAAATTATTTAAGTTCAAAGCTATTGATAAAAGCTAAGTAAGTTGGATTCTCTACAAGTTATGGACCAAAATGTGAACAACAAAACAGTGGAGGCACTGAACTTATGTTTGTATACGTTTATTAAACTAACAACATTTACTAAACTAACAACACTTACTGTAAAATGTAATTTTGCCTGTTTGTTATCTTAGCATGTTATTATATGTCCGTATGACAAAACATTACCAAATTTGCCACGATAACACAAATTTACAAGTTGATAATGTCTTAAATACATTACTAGTAAAAAAATGTTAAATTGAAAATTCAAGTCCACCTAAATTAGTTATCTATGTCAACTTGACTTTCGATGCAGTCAAGCAGTTGCATAGAATAAAAAGCCTGTGCCATCATGTGTTTGCGATCATTGTCCGAGTGCATTATGGGAAACTGGTGGGCGACTTCACACTCTTTTCTTCAGAAACCACCTGCTGTGGACATCACCATTACCTCAAGCTCTTTTGTAAGGTGAGTAAAATTGGTTGTAACTTCTAATTTAACGCAGCTATGAAAGTTAGAACATATTTTGAAGGGAGCCTGTGTTTTTTTCTGGACTGTAACATAAAAACTGTCTATACAGCTATACAAGATTAGATGCTACATTTGAGCAAGTAAACTGTATCTCTACTTCGCCTCACTGGTTGATTGCACTGGGCCTGGCAGGTGGGACAGTGTTATGGCCAGTCTTGCCAGAGGGTAGCATCGAACTTAGCTCAGTGAATTACAGATTTATTTTGGTGAAACCACAGTTGGTGATTATTCGAGCAATGAAAAGACTAAGGGAGGCGATTTTGGTGAGTTATATTTCTGTTCTGTTCAAAATACACCAAGGGAATGTTTGTGCCATTTGGAAGCACTAGGTTCTCAACCGTTTTTTAGTAACTTACCCCCTGTGAAATATTTTTTCATTCAAGTACCCCCCAACCAAGGCAAAGCATTTTTGGCTGAAAAAAGAGACAAAGACGTAAAATACAGCACTATGTCATCAGTTTCTGATAAATTCAATTTTATACCAGTGCAAAAAATTGCTCATTTGTAGTGGTCTTTCTTCAATTAATTGGAAAAAAATAACAAAAAACTTGTTGAAAAATAAATAATTGATTCAACTGTAAATAAATATTTCTGCATAGAAATAATCATCAACGTCAAGTGTCCTCTTATGGAATTATAATAGAGATCTGCTCTCCATCTGGATTTAAGAACTATAAACATTTCCTCACAAAAAAAAAAATCTTTAACATCAATGTTTATGGTAAATCTTCACAAAAAATCTAACTGTCAACACTGATAATTGCATAGTTGCATTTAAGTGAGTTCTTTTTATGGACATTTTAGGGAGAAACCTGAGCTTGTGCTTCACTGAGGATCTTTGTCAGACTTGGTGGCAGGGAGGCAACTGCTGTGATCAAGCTCTTCTCCAGGCACAGACTTTTTCTTTGCTTTGATTTGATCACAGTTATTGCAGAGAAGGAGGTCTCACATAAATATGTGGAGGCAAAGAGCAACAGCTGCTCCAAAGCTTTGTGCCCCAGGTCAGGGTGCTCCGGCTTCACAAAAACCCAGAACTGTGTGAGTTTAGAGGTGGAAAACTTCATCTGGAAGCCACGGCAGGATGACACTTCTGGGAGTTTTTCCTGATAAGTGACAGGTAGCTTGCTTGTGTTTGCTTCAGACAGCAGAAATTGATTTCTCACCCAATCCAGCTGTGCAGATTTCTCCTCCAGGTCAGGAAAGTAGGAATGAAGATCTTGAAATAAGTTTTTCAAATATCCCACAATGACTGACTTGACTGGAGCTCTGTCCACATCCTGACTTGAGAGAAAATCATCCACATGAGGAAAGCAGGTGAAATTTTCCTGTGCACAGGTCATTTTCCACAGATCAGCTTTCTTCTGAAAACCACTCACCTTGTCATAAAGGTTTAAAATGTTGGTGTCCTTGCCCTGTAGGGACATATTCAGTTCATTGAGTTTGCAGAAAACATTTGCCAGATAACAGCTTAGCAAGCCAGTCTGTGTCCTGGAACAAGGTGGCATGGGGGGAATGGTTCTCTGTCTGGTGGACCTGTTGCATTTTGGGGTTTTCAATTCAACACAATCAATTTTATGTTAAAATACTTAACAGATGTTTTCCTCATTCCAATTACAAGCAATATAAACAACATAAATGGTAAATATTTGCTCTTTACTTTTGTTAAATCACATTTATGAATTAAACTGCTAATCATTTTTTGTTTGCATCCTTGTCACCTTGGCAGCCCTTTGGGGTGGCTCATTTCTTGGGCAAGAAGACCATTCGATTTTATCATTTACTGACATCCATATTTCTTCACTTGCTAGCTGCTGATGGGCTTGTTCTGGTCCTGGGACTGGCTGGTCCTGGACTGGCTGCTGAGGGACTGGTCCTGTGGCTCGTCATTGTTTTGGAGCTAGCTGATGCTCAATCGCATTCTCTTCTTCAAAGTCACTGTCTGACCCAGATTTTTCAGAAATGTGATCCTCAGATTCTGAAATCTCTTCCTCTACATCATTATCAAATACTTCCCTCTCTTCCAAAATCAGTGGCAAGGCCCTCTGAGCAGAGAATCTTTTGGTCATCTTGATCAGTTGTAATAAGAACCACACTGGCAAAGCTATATTTATTGTGTCCCAGCCCCAATTTGCAGCTGGGATAGACTATGAGAAAATAAAGATTTGTTCCTGCAAGAGAGATGGTGTTGGTGCTTGAATTTTGCAACAGTGCTGCAACCTTGTGTGGGAACAGCAGGACAGATAATTCCAATATTGTCACACACACACACACACACACACACGCGCACACACACACACACACACACACACACACACACACACCCGAGGCCCAGAAAGGAGGAGGACAGAGTGAAGGTACACAGGACCTAAAATTGCCACACTTTCATTGGCCCTGGGTCCAGTAGACTCGAACATCCTGTATGTAACATAAATGTGTAGAGGGGGGTGTACGGTGTGCAGTCATTGAAAATGTGTTGTGATATATGTTCTTCAATGGAAATGAGTCAAGCCCAATGAATCTGAGTTTGAAAAAAAAAAAATTATCGTATTACTTTTCTTTGATACAAAAATGAAAACGGGTCCCATAGACCCGAACATCATACAAGGGTTAATCCATGTGTTTCTTCACAGCTAAACTCTTGATTTGACATTGCTACTGTACTTATAACCAGCTTTGTCAAGCTTTTCATATTCTCCTCCCATCGGGATCTGCAGAAAGACATGCAGTGCCATTTTTATTAATCATGGCAGAGCACCATGGAAAATTCTGGACAACTTTCAGGGCAAAGTTTGCATAATGAGAGTTGCTACTCTTAACCCGTTTAATCCCAAATTTTTCCCTGCAAAATAAGTGCATGTATTTTACTCTTTAGACCTTCTTAACACATAATATGTATATATTTTTTTCATTTCATGTTGGTTTTGTTTGTGAAAATGTAGGGTTTATACTCGACAACAATTGTTGCCGGTGGGAAACCGCATAATCTAACTTTTTTAAAAGTAAAAATAACACTAATAAGTGTAATATATTATAACTGGGCATGGTTATAAATGTGTTCACAACTTTATAAGATAAATAAAGATACCATGGCAATGCATACTGAAGAGAACTAAAATTGACAACATTGCAATTACTGCATTTCACAGTCTCATAAAGCAGTTAAATAACTGTAGAGCTAAGAGTGTTTGATCTTACAAAATAAGAACTGACCATAGTTTACAAAAATAAAATAAATTCACATTGTGGCAGTAGCTCAGATTGACTATTTACTGACCACTAACATCGTGGCCAGAAGATGAGTGTACATAATGCTTTCATGCAATTGATAGCTGTTTTGTGTATGGAATCATCTTGTGAGCATCCTTAGAGTTAGAGGATACATCAGCAGGAACAAATCAACAAGGTCTGCTTTAGTTTGTTTCATGCAGTCAGTTCCTCCATAGGTCACAAAATCTGGTTTATTGGATGGACTATGTATTGACTATGTATGTATGTATTGGACTATGTATTATACTAGTGGCAACAAATGTTGCCATGCTTACGTTTACTCTTCTTGTGATCAAAAGATGCATGCAGGCATAAAATTCTCATTATATATCAGTAGTAGACCCTTTTAAAACTGTATGTACAAAATATCTCAGTCATATCTGTAAATTAAGGTATTTAAATAAATTCTTCTTGTACAAGTTTGAGGCAGACATCTCCTTCCATCACTGCAGGCAGGAAGTAAAGAGGCCTAATCATGTGACCATTCACACTCGTTACATGACATTGATGCAATTTAGAGGAAACAACCTATTCTTTGATTTTAAAACTTGCATTAGCTGTCCAAAGCCAAAACAACACTTTTAGAGAATAAAAATTCAAAGAAAAATGAGTGGCAACAATTGTTGCCATTGGGATTAAACTGGTTAATAAGCTTTGCAGACTCTAAAATTAAGTGCAGACTTTCTGAATGGATTTGATTTATGTGCATTACTCACTGGCCAGATTGTGCCATGGATAGCAGCGCGATGCAAAGTCGGCTGTAGATTTTAATGCAGTACTTGTGTGACATTTCAACTGCCACTCATGTTTATTAATGACGTTTTACTCTCAAATAGTCATGTCAAATGTTGCACATACAGTTTATCAAGTTCATTTAATTTCGGTTAAGTATATGTTGTCCTGATTTCTCCTGCATACCATGACCAACACAACAAAAACATTATCAACTCTTCTCCACAGCACATGACCTTTATTCACACCCAACCTTCTCTGAATTAGCACTAAGTGGTCCAATCAGCACTCAGCTGTCAGTTAATTGGAAGCATTTCCAAGCTGATCTTTGATAGAAAACTATTTAGTTTTCTTTTAAGGCCAATTAGCTTCTCAAAGCAGCAGTGGAACACGACAGAACTGCAGTAAACTGTTTCAGCAGCAAAGAGGCACATGTTTTAGCTTCAGTGATGTGTGAGTGTGTGTTGAATTTCAATGCCCAGATAGCTAAAAATATATTACCAGACACAGTACATCTTTCACATAAAATTGACAAAACACACTCAGTAGGATATAAGAAATTCTGATAAAAAAAAAAAAGAGGAACTTTTAGCAAGACTAGCAGTGTTGCTCTAGGGACGCCACCACTTTGGAAACTACTGAAACAATTGCTACAATAATCAGAGGACAGGAAATGTTCAGAGGCCACTGATATTAGTGATGCTCTGATCTGTATTCAAGTGCCATAAACGGTAACATTTTGTTCTTCTTAAATATTGCATGCATTACAATGAACTTTGAGCAGATATAATCACCCATTTATTACTGATGTTATCAACTCTTTAAATGGCTGTTATCATTGCTCATCTTTCATAGGGGCTGGTAGAGACCTTCCAACCTCCTAACAGGCTCAGTAAGTCACTATGATTTCATTTAATGAATGTGAAGCTGCCATTCCATTGTTGCAGAGCCCGGTGTCTAGGCATGGTGGGTTGGTGAAGGTGGAAGTCAGTGGACTTTCACCCAGGTGAGTTGAGATTAAGTCCTGTCAAAAAGGATTTTTTTTTTAACCTAAGTCTCAATTTGACTTCAGTTTTCACTTGCTGACTTGCCTTACCAGTCTGTGTTTAAGTTCAAGACTCAAAATGACTTGGTTGACTTGAAAACAGAAAATTATTTGGATTAAAATTCAACTGTCACTGCCATTTTTTTCATGTCCATAGTGATGACTTCACAAGAGATTTTACATGCATTTGTTCACACAACCTCAAGAGGTTGGCAATGTTGTTGGTGTTGTCTTCTGTTTATCAGCTGCTGAAATGGATGATAACACCCTACTGAGTCTATTAGAAAATGGAGGAAGTCCCTATTGACCCAAATGTATACAAATTATGTGTGCTGGCAAATTATCTGCTTATATCTAGCCCTATTCTCTGCATCCTCTTCTCTTACACCATCTAACTTCATGTCCTCTTTCACTACATCCACAAACCTCCTCTTTGGGCTTCCTCTAGGTCTCCTGCCTGGCAGTTCAAAAGTCAACATCCTTCAATCGATATATTCACTATATCTTTCTCTCTCTATGTACATGTCCACACCATCTCAATCTGGCCTCTTATATGTGTATATATATATATATATATATATATATATATGTATGTATGTATGTATGTATGTATGTATGTATGTATATATATATATATATATATATATATATATATATATATATATATATATATATATATATATATATATATATATATACACTATATTGCCAAAAGTATTTGCTCACCTGCCTTGACTCCCATATGAATGTAAGTGACATCCCATTCCTAATCCATAGGGTTCAATATGACGTCGGTCCACCCTTTGCAGCTATAACAACTTCAACTCTTCTGGGAAGGCTGTCCACAAGGTTTAGGAGTGTGTTTATGGGAATTTTTGACCATTCTTCCAGAAGTGCATTTGTGAGGTCACACACTGATGTTGGACCAGAAGGTCTGGCTCTCAGTCTCCGCTCTAATTCATCCCAAAGGTGTTCTATGGGGTTGAGGTCAGGACTCTGTGCAGGCCAGTCAAGTTCATCCACACCAGACTCTGTCATCCATGTCTTTATGGACCTTGCTTTGTGCACTGGTGCACAGTCATGTTGGAAGAGGAAGGGGCCAGTTCACTTTTCGCAGTCTCACTGTATCGCAGATTTTTAAATTGTATATATTTAATTTTGTATCATGGATTTTTTGCTATATCGCAGGATTTTGCGGTATATAGGTATTTTTCTATATTTATTATTTCAATTATTGTTGTGGTAAAATAAGCATTTTCTATCCTAAAGAATTGAAAGCAATATAAAAAAAATATAATTAAAACATATTAAAAGAATATTAAATCTAAAGAAAATACATAGCAACCAGTGCTGGACGCTGATTGGCTCAGTCACCGTAGCATCAGTCTCCTCCATCTCCCATGTATAGCATGCATTCAGCATCTCACTTTGTCCATTTAACATTGATGCCTGATTGCTGCGCATAGTGTTGCTCTGTGGTGTTGTGTTTTTGTGACATTTTTGGAAAAAAATAATTTATTTCAAGCCCTACAATATCGATCAAACATTCTGCTCCTCCTAAGGCTTAGTTTAAGGTTTAGAAGAGTGTGGGGAGAATTTATAAAGCCTTAAAATATATATCAATAATTAAATAAATATAATTTCGCT
This sequence comes from Amphiprion ocellaris, assembly GCF_022539595.1. NCBI lineage: Eukaryota > Metazoa > Chordata > Actinopteri > Pomacentridae > Amphiprion > Amphiprion ocellaris. The sequence goes on along the minus strand of NC_072783.1, from coordinate 16,085,741 downwards.
ACTTCGTGTATTTTCGCCTATTCGCAGGGGGTTCTGGAACCTAACCCTTGCGATAGACGAGAGACCACTGTATTCAAAACAACAACAAAACTAAATAAAACACAACAAAACAAACAAACAAAACAAAACAAAGCAAAAAATAATAACCCAGCATATCCAAAAAGGAGTAGGACAAAGCATAAGCTTATTTACTCCTACCCCTTCTCCATCTCAACCATCTGTAACTCAGTCCCCCACTATCATAGTTATTTATGTGCATATTACAAATAAAATACAAAATTAGTAATATAAATAAACAAATATTAAATAATCAGTGATATACCCATATCAAAGCCCCTCCTCCTCCTTGTACCTCATGTAAACCTTTTTTTTGTAATTGTGAAGTGGTGTCTATCCCCACTTTTATACAGTGGTACAACTTTGGCTATTTTCATTTTATTTGGAAATTTACCAAGTTGGAATGGTAAATTACAGATGTATGTTAGTGGCTCTGAAATCCCCTCAATGACCGTTTTAATAATTTTCATGTCTATTTCATTACAATCAATAGGTGTTTTGTATATAAATTTATTAAAAATATCTACTATTTGTTTTTCCTCCGCTGCTGTGAGGGACATTGAGCTGGGATTCCTATTTATATAATCACTCCAATCCTCAGATGACATTGGATCAGGGATTTCCTCTGCCAGTTTTGGTCCAACATTTATAAAAAAAGTTGTAGTACACAGTAACATATCCACGGTAGCAACTGCAGTCCGAGCAGTATTCAAATCCATCCACAGCTTCACCCATCACAGCCAGGCCAAGCAGCTGTACTTGTACTCAGCCTGAGATGACGCTTTACAATGAACAGCAAATGTAAAGTGTGCATCATCTCTAGAGATTCAATTGTTTAAGCAAAAAGAACTACAGTCCTCCAACTATGGTCATGTGGTTTGAAAGACATACACATTGACCAGGTAGACAACGTGTAGTAAAATGATGCAATTAAGTTGTATTAGAGGAAACATGGAATTTGTGTAATATAGATTGATATATTTTGTTGATTGATCTGACCACATGGGCCTCTTGTGTTTAAGTGAGCATATTTCCAACTAAATGTGCAATTAATCAAATTACCATAGACTCATTACCACAATTAACAGTGGCCATTTGGGGCCCCTGATGATCTGATCCCCTGGGCTCCCATTTGAAAAATCAACCTTGGAAAGGGAGACTTACTAACATTATCTTTTGCCTTTCATTCTTTTGGCAGAGAGCATCACAGAACAAACTCCTTAAACTAAAGACACTAAATGTTTAGTTCTGATGGCCGTTTGAAATCAGCTGTGTGTAAAGTTGCAATGTGCAGCTTTAGAATCTGATTGTTGTTGCAGTGTTTCAGCTTGCCAAAGTACTTCCCACACAGACAGGACACCAGAGGCTGCTTGAGATAACGTGGGAGTTTCCATGAATTAGCTTCCACAGCAGTGATCTCATTTAGCTTCTTCTTTACCGTTTAATGAGATTAAGAGGAGCTTAATCACCTTTTAATCTGCTTGGGTTTTCTTCAGCACCTGGGTGGCACCAGCAATCATCTCAATGTGATGCCAGTCCATTCCCAGTTTTAACCAAAATCTCCACCTTAAAGGATTTTCATGAGACGCCATGGGAAATTACCTGCAGTGTGTTTATCCAGAGAAGTTGCATTCAACACAGAGCCTTTTAACACATATGTAATCAGTTTTTGCTGTGCCATTGGCTGGAAAGACATATGTGCATATTCAGATCTTATAAGGTTGTCTGGTTTGTTAAAAGACTGCAGCAACAAGCAGTGAAAGAGGAAGAGACCAAAAGAAGTTGCATATTCATCTGTCTAACGGACCTTTGTTATGTGTGTATTTAACATTTTCTGATACATTTGAATAAATTCTCTAAAATCAAAATTGTTAAAGTGTGGTCATTTGTATGATAATATTATTTGATTTTTCTCATCTTGAACAGTAGTTGTAAAACGCAGATCCAAAGGTTTAGTGAGGCAGAGAGTAGAAGACAGACATCGAATCAAGGGCACTTAGTTCATGCATGTTGGGTGGGTGAAATACCTATCGTATATCTCATCAGTGTCAATGACAATGGAATAAAACTTTTGTATTGGAGTTCAGAAACACAGTTCATTAATGTGCTTATGTTAGGTTATAGACAGTTCTAAGTGAAATACCTTTTAAGAGGTTCAGAATGATGTTATCATCTCAGGGTGCTATGTTATCACTGCACAAGCAAAGAAGAACAAAAGTCCACATTTGGGGACTGAAGAATGTGGAGGAGGTTAAGTGAGCAAACTCTTACCCCACAGACTTCAGTTCAAGTAATGTCTCAGTAATGTCTGTATAGAAAGACTTTATCTTTTAATGTTTATTTTTTGTTTTGTTTTCACTGTGGCTTTTGCTCACTGTTTTTAAATTGTTTTGGGTTAAGGGTCATGGTTTTGGATAAAATACACTCTGTCACTATATTTGCAATATGAAAATTCAATTCCCCCTATTCACATGACTGCAAGAGGTTAACCAGTTTATCCAGGTTAGTTTTTATTTGTCAATTATCAGAATGGATGGTAACCCGCCTACTGAGTACACAAAAAAAGTGAAGGAGGTCCCTACTGTCCCATAAGTATAATAATTAGCTGTGCTGATAACGGGCCATTTGTTAGGTTTTGGTTTTTGTTTTGGACAAAGATGTTGTGGTAGAAAAGGTGGATTTATTAAATAAACACTCTTGAAAGGGGAGCTGAAGGTGAAGTGGTGCAACTGAAGATAGTGAAGAAGTCTGGTGCACATGTGGGTGTAGCTGGTAGTGAAGCACACAGAATGATCTACGCACAAGATCACAAGAGATCAGTGGAGTTGAGAAGCACTAGAGACTCAGTTTGCTGCACTGGAGGTGGCCGGAGAGTTGCTGCCGCTGTACCATATTGGCAGAACAATCTGGAACTGGAGAGCAGGAGAAGCCTGGGTTTTGTGGAAGTCTTGATGAGGTGAGATGATGGTCTGTCAATAAGTCAGATGCAGTGAGTGTAGCCACGCCTTCGGCCACACACTGAAATGGAATGATTAGAACACAAAGAGGAGGGGCAGAGCAGCAAGGAAAAACACAAACCAAAACAAGTCATTGCTCCATTTCATTTGCTGACAACACCTAAATCAGATGGTTCAACATAGTGACTGTGACATCACCCATTGGTTTGTGGACTGCTGTTTTTCAGCCTGGAGTCTAACATTTGGTCGTTTGAAGCCCAACGTAATGAGCAAGTGACTGATCAAAGATTTCAAAGACACTATGCATGCCAATCAGCAGTCCATTACACACAGAAGCAATAAGCAGTCATGAAGCATTTATCTTGTTATTTACTTTACTGTTTGAGTAATATATGTTTCAGTGTTAGGTATTGCAGTATTCAGCATACCACTTTATCCCACAACAAAAGTGAATCCAAATTATCACCTAAACAAGTGCTATAATCTTGCGCTGGTGACATCATCAGCATCTGTACTATTCTGCAGCATTTGACTGAATCTGAGCACAAACTGTGGCTCTCTACACTTTAGAATTCATCTGGATACTTGATATACCAGATACATCATTAATAAAAAACGGTGACCCAGTTCCACTGGCAACCACACATGCTTGATTTCTGGCATAGTCTAATATGGTCTTTTTGCTCTTTAGACTTGCCAGTAGTTTGCATCTTAAGTTAAAATCTCTGAATAATCATGAAGCCGTCTCTTGATTCTAGACTTTGACAGTGATACACCAGCCTCCTCAAAGATGTTTTTGACTTTTTTGATGTTATGTATGTTGTAATTTAACAAGGAAATAATTCAGCCATCATCCACTTTAAATGAGTTTCATGGTCTCCCATATTTTGCCGTTGCTCAGTTCACCAGTGCATTCCTTCTTTTAAAGAATGTATCAAATATTGATTTGGCTGCTCTGAAAGTTTCTGCTCTCTCGCTGTTTAGGTTTTTTTTTTTTTTTTTTTTTTTAATCTTTCTTCACTTGCATCGGCACCTCTTCTGCACTTTGGACTATATACTGTGAGTGTACAGCTACCAAATGTAAATTCAACACTCAAAATTGACTCTAGACCTTTCAATTTCTTTGTCATGAAGCATGGAAACAGTCACCCCTAGTCATGAAACGGCTTTCTAATTAATGGTCCTATTACTTTAGTGCATTGGAAAATAGCTGGATGATGTAAAAACTGAGTATAATTCCTAAATGCAATATTTTTCCTCAAGCTGTTGAATTAAAGCTGAAGTTTAATCACATAAATCACAGTTTGATTGCATCATTTCAAATCCATTGTGCTGGTGTACCAAGACAAAATTATGAACATTTTGTCACTGTCTAAATACCTGTGGATCTGACTGTATGTCTCTCTAATCACATGGTCTAAAAAATATAAGCACACAGTGGTATATGGACTCAACAACTCACCCACAGGTTACAAATAGGAATAAAACATCAGTCATGAAAAATAAGGATTTAAGTTTTGTGGAAAGTCTTAAACATTAATGATCACCACAAACCACATCATTGTCTATAGGTGATGGGAATAACAGCATTAAAAGAAATGGCGTTATTAATAGCGTTATTTTTTTTCAGTAATGGGTTGTTGAACTAATTACTATTTCCATCGTTGCAACACCGTTACAGATAATTAAATGGGGCACGTTTTTTAGGGGGCTTCTTTGGTGAGGGATGAAGGAGGGGCAAGACAACTGCATAAGTGATGATGATTGGCTAAGATAGAGTAAACTTTGAGTTTACACACAAACCACATGCACACAGCAGCCCCACACACCCAAACTAGCAGAGGTACGCTGCAGCAATGGCCAGTCTGGAAGGAAAGTTGGCATTTTCAAAATGGAAGTACAGACACTACTTTATTCTCCTTGAGGTAAAAGGCAAGGATGTACATGTGAAGTGTACATTATGTCCCGGAGTGAAGTGTTTGTCCACGTCTTTTGTAAGCAACTCTAATCTAATGAAGGTGCCGGTCCGCCATGCAGAAAGACATTTTCTAAATGCATAGATGCCGAGTACCTAAAATGAATGCTGAGTTCAAAAGGGGATTTGAAGAATTAGAATATGTAACCGCAACTGACTTGTGAAACCTGCTTAGAAAAAAATCCAAATTCTTAGATATATTTAAACTAAAAAAAAAAAAGGAGTAACGCAATAATTTTATAGTGGAGTAATTCAGTTACTAACTCAGTTATTTTTTGGGAGAAGTAACTAGTAACTCTAACTAATTACTTTTTAAAAGTAACGTGCCTAACACTGTTGTCTATTAAACCACAGAGTGGAAGAATTCTTTTTCTTTTCTTTTTTTTTCTTGCAATACTGCCAATTATGAGTTTCAAGTTGAGTCCAGTAGCGTTGAAATCCTGAAATCAGCCAATACAGAACTATCCCTTAACAAAACTAATTAAATTCACAGACTCTGTGCTCTGTTCTGACCTTGCGGTGTCTCATTTGAATACACATAATTAATCTGGACTAACAAAGAACAATTCAGGTGCAAAGAGACAAAGAGACCATGTTGTTTTGGAGAAAACATGATCTCCTATCATCTATTAAATACTTTTTCTGCAAGGTTGGACAGGAGGTAAGAAAACTTTGAATTTCTAATGAGGTGTAACAGCTCACAGAGTTAAACCTCCTGAAAAATGCATTTCTCTGTTTGACAGCCGCAGGACCTTGGCACCCTTCTTTTATCATAACAGTCAGTGATTCGTCTCTGCAGGTCTGCAGGTAACAAGGCCACTCTGTGTCAGTGTCTGATCGAGAGGTCACCATTTATAGAGCCAGGCCTGCCAGGCAGCTCAACAGACAGACACACACCTCGCTGTTTTAGGCTCAATAATTCAGATGGATTTGCCTGACAGTACACCTGCACACCTCACAGGTGCAAACACACACACACACACGCACGCACACACCTAAATCAAGGCTTACGTGAGTAAATTCAGTATATTTGCCCAGGCTTCTCACCCACGCATGGCACAAAATAATTACAGAAGTACTCTATATTCTAGGACATTATGGTTTTGCATTGAAGATATGAACAAGATCACATGTGACAAATGTCTGTGCTCAAAGGAGCAGGGACCAGCCCATCTGTTTTCATCAGTTTGAAGTGGGGGGGTCAGTTCTTCCCAACTAAATGTTGCAAATTTACTCCAAAATGAGAGCTGAACTTTGCTAGAAGAGTGAGCCTGTACAACAAATGCAGCAGTTATATTACATCTTACTGTGGTTTTGGAAGTTCTCTCATTCCCATCTCTTTTTCAGCTTATTGAAGGTATTCCATTAATAATATTAGGTATTACAATTTGTGTTTTTTAGTTTGTTGTTTTATGTATATGTAGAATCAACCAGGCGAACTAACTTTACAATAAAGAAAGAGCAGATTTTCATCTATTTACAGTCCTCAGGCTGGCAACAGGGCCCAATGTGACAGAGTGACACCAATAGGCATCAGATGTGGAACCTTAAAGTAAAGCATTTTCCAGGTCTGTCAGTATAGTGTGAAGTTTGTGTTCCAAGGAGGAGGCCACAGGGAGGATGGAGAGGATTCTGCAGCACACACTTCCAGATGAGGCAACCAAAATGTTTGTATGAACCACATTTTGGATAAGTGGCTGGCCGACATCCCCAGTGACTATGACAACTGCCAAATGGCCATCAGAAACATCCTGACCAGCTTTGGACTCTGTAGGAATTGGTGGTCAAAATCTTGATAAAGCCATCAAAAGAATTCCATTCTCTCTGACAATGCTACAAGTCACACCTAAGTCACATCAAGACATAGAAGTTATTTAACTTGCTTGGAATCAACCATTCTTTGTGCACTTATTTAAAGGAACTATTAAACATGGATGTCAATAACTTCCTTATGATCAGTTACACAGCACTGTCTTTCTAAAGCAGTTTATATGGTAGTTTACCTGCCAATCAGGAATGTAATGTTTATATAATGTACTTAGTCTTATTTTGATCATTTGTCTACCAGGAGTACATGCTTGTAAATGATGCTTTACAATATGGTACTGTTTTGAAACTATATAAAGCTGAGGATCCCTTTTTACAGTTTTTTATGATTACATAAACACTAAAAGCAAAAGAATTACATAACTATCAACACCTTACACTCAAGAAACAAAACATTGGACCACATTTTCACCACTATAAACACAAAGTCAGCCTCACACTTTTTGGAGAACAATACACACAGTGATTGGCGAATCATTACACACACTTGTGCACAATAGACACAGAAGTATATCATGATGTCACTTCCTTGCAGTTCCAAAGCACTGACTGACAAATTACCACATCCATGAGCCAGTTGGTTAAACTCACACATCAGGTGTGCAAACACATGATTGCTTTATTGTAGACACACCAATCAGGTCTGAGCACTATAAAACCACCGTCATGCCAATATGGACCCTTACAACACAGATCATATTCTCACATTTTTGGACCGACTGCACAACCTCGTCACAGTAATTAACCAAATACACCAGATGCAGCACATTGTCATCTGGGACAATGTGTTATTCCACCACTCTGCTCTGGTCCAGAACTGGTTTCAACACCAGGCACAGTTTACAGTACTGTACCTTCCACCATATTCTCCATTTCTGAACCCCATCGAAGAGTTTTTCTCGGCATGGCGATGGAAGCTTTATGATCTCCGACCCCAGGCTCAGGTGCCCCTCATTCAGTCCATGGAAGAGGCTTGTGACCAAATCGACACTGCAGCTGTGCAAGGATGGATCCGGCATTCAAGACGGTTCTTCCCACGTTGTCTTGCCAATGAGGATATTGCCTGCGATGTTGATGAAATTCTCTGTCCAGATCCAGCTAGGCGAAGAGATGTGTAGTATTTAATTTGTTTCATTCAGATTTCTTTTTGTTTTCTTCTTTTACTCTACAGTACTTTTAACCTGTACTGGTAGTACAGTATTTTTATTTGTCTATTTTCTGGGCTTACAGTGTTGGGACATGTTTTGTTGTGATTGTCTATGTTGACTGATTTTGGTTACATGAAGAGAAGTAAATCATATTTTCGATAGTCTGCAGCATTGGTGTTGTGTTTGGTGAATTTACTATGTTGTATATTTCCACTTTCTCTGTGTACTTCACTTACAGTAATCTAATCACTGAGAGGTAGAATTGCTGAAAGTGTTTTTTAGTTAAACACAGCGGTGTGTAACTGGTTCAAACAGAATTAAGCCTTATGAAATGTGTGTGTTTCACATGGTAACATAATATGTTTTTTATAAACGTGTATATAGTTTTTACAACAGTGCTTCATTTTGTACAGGATCTGAAGTGTTCTGCATATTGTGTGTGTGGTTGTGCTAATTGTGTGTAGTGATTTGAAATTCCGAGCCCTGTTTTCAAAATCGTGGTTAAGCGATCGTAAAAAAACTGCTCCTATCCGGCTCCCTCGTTCTCTTTCTTCCTCTTTCTCCTCCTCTCGCTCAGCCTTGCACATCCCAGCCCTGCATGCAGTGTTTGTGATTACATGTATTAGAGACACCTGGGGGGATCGGATCGCCATCACCTTGCTCCACTCCACCACGCCCTGTCAGACCATAGACATGCATACCCCGTGTTTCTGTCCCCGACCTGTCTCCTGCTGGCATTCTCCGAGCTGCTCTCATCTGCCCGTCATGCATTGGCGACACACTCGCTGACCTGATCCTACCTATGCCTACTGCCAGCCCTGCTCCAGCTTTCCTCCAACCTTTTGCCTGTTCATCTTGCCAGACTCTGACCTCCTTGATCCTGCCGGTTCCCTTTAGTTTCCCCATTCAGTGAGTATCACCGTTTTGACAGTCTTGCTTTGTTTATGCATGTTACTTTTCTATTAGTGTCAGCTTTATTGTTAATTTAGAGTTTTTTCTTGGTTTTTATGGTTTTGCACTTCTCATCTTCTCATTTTCTCACCAGCTCTTGGTTGGGCCGAGGATGGTCTGTCTGGTACAAAGGCCTTCCATGTCTTGCAAACATTGTACAGTTCTTGATTTTCAATTTCTCTCAAAGAGGATTCTCTTAACGCAAAAGACTGCTTGATGTTATCCAATCATCTCTGTCTGGGTCTTCCAGTCCAGGGCTTTTCTCGGGATTCTATGTTCCTCTATTTGCTTGATGTGACCAAACCACTGAAGTCTTCTCCTTTCAATAATAGAAAAAAAAATCTGTTCAACATTCAGATTTTCCATGATTTTCACATTTCTTATTCTATCTTGTATGGAGACTCCATAACTTAATCTCAATACTCTGATGTTAGCAGCTCTGATCTTGGATTCAGTTTTCTTTGTCAGTGCCCCGCACCTCAGTACCATAGAGAAGAATTGGTCTTAAAATTGTTGTGTGCAATAGTACTTTCACTTCTCTTCCAATGTTCTCATTTTTCACGAGGGGGCAGAAAAATTCAACATTGTTCGCAAACTTCTGTAATCTTGCATTCAGCTCGTGATCAATTCGATCAATTCATTCATTCTTTAACTCTCTTGATTCTGTTCCATTCAGAGTTATATTATCTTTCATTTGCAATTGTGGCCTCAAGACTTCAAGTAATTCACACGCATCAATGCTGACTTTAATTTTCACTCTTGCCTATTCTGTATTTCAACTGTCTACTGGAGTCTGGAGAATCTCTGTAGATTTCTGCAACTGCTGCAGCATCATTGGCATACATCACTGTTGAGTCTACAGTCTTCTCCAAATGCTGTTCATATATATTATGAACAGCAAAGGGGAGAGGACATTGCCCTCCCTGACACCAGATGAGACATTAAACCACAGTTCCTTCCTTGTCATAGTTCAGTACTCTGACACACTTTGTACATTGAACGAACGTCTCATTGTTGTTTATTTGGAATTCCATAAAATGGATCTGCAAGCATTTTCCACACATAGGACTCGATACTTTATCCAGGTATAAAGACAGCAGGTACAGCAGTTTGCTGTACTCCCAGGATTTTGAAACATATTGCCTTAAAGCAAATGTCAAATCAACAGTGCTCCTGCCAGAATGGAATTCATATTGGTGGGCCAAGAGTTTTCCATCAACACTGCTCCAGAGTCTGGATATCAAAATTCTCTCATGCTCCTTCATGACATGGCAGGGCAAAGAACTTCCTCAATACTGTTGACAGTCCAACCTATCGCCTTCCTTTATACAGGACAAATGATTGCTTTGCTACACCCTTCTTCATAGTATCTTATGCATCCAAGTAAATACTGCTGTACCTCCATCTTTAGCAGCTCTATAGGGATCTCATTTGGTTTGGCTTTGCCTCCCCTCCCTTTCTTGACAGCCATATGTATTTCTTCTAGGTTCATCGTTCACCCTTCCATTTCATCAACTTCCTTTACAACATAATCTTTTATTCTTTGTTCAGTTCTATATTGTATACATCTCCTGAAGGTTTTGTTTTTTTCTAGCACTGCCGCTTTAACTTCTTCACTCTGCCCCAGTGTATTTTTTGGCTTTCAGTTTCCAACAAATTTGGATCCTAAAGTTGTTTCGGCTGTATTCCAAACTTTTGAAAGAAATTATATAGTTTTCCATTACCTTTATTGAGTTGCATAATATTTTGTATCTTGAATTGGACATTTGTGCTGGTCTCCATTTCTTTTAGGTTTTCCACAATAATTCTCTTTTTTTGTTGACTTTGGCAAGTGGTGGAGTCTCAAATCTTAGAAATTCAACCACTAGTCTATGGTCACAATCACCTGATACTGAGAGTACTGCTTTCACATCATTAAAGACTCTTGTCAGAAGGAAGATCTATCTTTCCGTGTCATATCTCTGTAGAACACGGTTCCATCTGTACCATGTCCACTGATGGTTTTCTTGATGGCAAAAGAATGTATTCATGACAGCCAACACATTATTAATGCAGACATCAATTACAGCTTTCCTTTCTTGGTTTCTCTCTCCAATACCAAAGGCATCAATTTTACTTTCAAATATACTTTTGTGATCCATTCCAACATGTCCATTAAATTCTCCGGTCAATATGGTGACATCCATGAGAAGCATTTCTGAGTGCTACTCCGCATTGTGCTCTAGACTTCTTGCTTTTGAAATTCAGTTTGTCCTCCTTGAGTGCTTTTAGAATCCTTCTGAAATCATTCTTGGCCTCTTATTGAGTGCTGTTGAAGTTCCTCTTGAGTACTATCTCAAGCTCTCTTTTTTTAAGTTCATCTGACTGGGAAAAAAGAGAGAAGGCTCTCAAGTGTCCACCCCTGTTCAGACTTTCATTTACCATCCATCAATAGATCCATCAATCATCAGGGCCACTGCTGCATTATTGCAATGTGTGTTGAAGTAACATTCAGTCACTGAGAACTTGGTGCAACTCCCTAAATTCTCTTTTGTTACCAAGTGAATTTCTCCAAATTCCAAATTCCACAATCTTTCTTGATCCTTTTGTTGAACAAATGCAAAGCTACATTGTGTAACTTTTCTGTATAAACTTCCATTAATCCACTTAAGCACACATTTTGGAGCACACTTCCAAGATGTTCATTGTTCTATTTGCTTTGTTTGTCTGTTCTCCATCTGCTATCCTGCTATCCTCACCCCAACCCTACCTGCTATCCCCCACCCCCCCATCCTCACTCTCACCCCAGCCAGTGGAGGCAAATGGCCACCTTCACTGAGCCTGGTTCTGTGTGTTTTTTTCCCCTCCTCATTAAAGTTATTTTTTATTTCCTTAACAACATTGCGGACTGTGTGCTCATAAGGAATCCAAAGGCACCTTTGGATTGTTAGGTTGTCTGCTCTTTGTTTAAAATATGTGAGGCGCTGTGAGATGACGTGTTGTGAATTTGCACGATTTAAATAAAACTGAATTGAACTGCATAACACATAGTTCCTAAATGATATAACATTTTATTTAAATAAATGTTCAGATTTGGTAGCATGACCTCGATAAACTCTAAAGTGCAAATACGATCAATAATGATTCAACACTGCAGAAGCCAATGGGCTCATTATATTATAAATAGGAACCAATCTTTGTCCGGGCAGGTGTTCCGCCTGGAAGGAAAAACTGTTGTGACCGCCGAAGAAGCCGCAGAAAAAGCCGGTAATAATGAATTGTTTGTTTCAGATAAAAACTGTTGGACTACAATTGTTTGGAGTAATAAAACACAGATTATTGGAACCGCAAGCATTGTTCTCAGCTCTCTTCATCAGATGCGGTAAAGTCTGTTGGCGCGTCAACTCTTTAAATCCTGGTGAAGCACCTCAGGGGCTTCAAGCATTGGCTTAGCCTCTACATTCAAGTCAAAACTGTTTCGTGAAACGCTGGACTTTTGAGAGAAAGTGCGCTCTTGTTTGATGAGCGAAAGGAAATATTAGAGCCATATGTGGAGCAGGCTGTGAGCTTAAGCAGCCTGGTTAGCTACAACTGTCTGCTCACCTGCCGGAGAGGACACCAGAGAGGGGGATGCCACCACAGCGACACCTTGTTTGCTCACCTGCCAGAGAGGATGCCAGAGAGGAAAGAGCCAGCGGAGCCGGATGAAGAGCCATTCGCGTGGGTGTTTCATTTAGTGGTGTGGGCAGCATGGAGGACGCTGAGGGATTTCATTCATATGGATCATGGAGCAGCATTCTTCTGGATAAGGTATGGGTAGTGCTACCATAGATCTAAATGGCCATAAAAGTTTGTGTGCACACATAACACCGTAATTCCAATGCATTGGTGGCTGAAGAGGATGAACAAAAAACAACAACGTTATATCATTGTTTCGATGTGATTGACTCTGTCAGTACTGTTTAAATGGAAGAGCGATTGCGGACGGGGACAAACATATTGGTGTGGGTGTGTCCACAGATGGTAATCTGGACACAGTGACCAGCTGTAGTGACACACAACAGACTAAAAGAGTGAGCAAACTCTCTGCTAAAGATCTTGGGCAAAAGTTAGAGAGGTTGCAAAATGACAGAAAAGCTATGTGATGAAATAAGGTCCATTCATGGTTTTGTTTTGGGTTGATTGCCACAAGCTGAACAAGACAGACATGAAAAGTGATTTAAGTCAAAGATGATGTTCAATGATGAATTTATTGTCAACACAAAGGGCTGCTTGTTGAGCAATGGTGTGTCTGAAAGTGATGCTATCAATAATGATTGTGGAATTTCTAAGCCAGATGATGTCAATCCCAATGACAGTGTTTTAAATGTGAGTGAAATCTTAAACAAGAGTGAAGCCAGCTATAATCCAAGTACCACTTCCTCGAGTTAAAGCTGCAGCAGAGAGAGCTGCACTTGTTGCTCGTGTGGCAGCTTTAAAGGAGAGACATGCGGTGGAAGAACAGGAGCAACAAATAAAGAGAAAGGAACAGCTGGAACTGGAAACCAGGCTTGCTGCCTCCACTGCTAAGCTGGCAGTTTTGCTGGCCAAAGTTCTTCTCATGCATCTTCAACCCCCCCCACCCCCACCCCCACCCCACCCCCCCTCAAAGGAATTAGAATTAGAATTAGAATGGCTTTATTGTCATCATACATGTCATGACGAAAATATTAAAAAAATATAAAAGGGGTTTTCTGCAAAGTTTTAAATGACTCCATCACTGATGTATTAGCAGCCAGAGATGATGCCACTAGTCTGGAACACCTGATCTCCCTGACCATAAGACAGGATATCTGCCTCTGAGAACATCACAGAGAAAGAAACTTCAGAGGTACAAATGCCCGCCTCTACGACGCGAAGCTGGACCACTTTACCTCCACCTGCCGTACCCATCCATCAAAAGGACTGGGTTACCATTAACCGAGTCACAAGGGGAATACTGGTTAGCCAAACCTCCATGTTTTCCCGTAAACATTTGCATTTGCATTTCACCTCAACATTTCTTTAGGCAATATACTTTATGTGATAATGTAATTTTCTTAACAGTACACTGGATGTTAGTAATGGGGGTGTAGCTGTTCCAGTTTGATCCCATGTTTGTACTCTTTCTAATTACAATTAATAATGACAGGCACCATTAAAAAGTATAATGGTGTAGTGAAGTATTCAGGGATACAGTCTTGTGGTGCTATATCTAAAGACAGTTCCATATCTGTTTGCTCTGAGGTCACCCAGTTCTTTCCGGCATTAACTTTGCTAGAGGAGAGGGACAATTGTATATCCACCTCACTGCCTCATGGCAAGAAATGCACGTTGGAAAGACAAGAGAAAGATTGTGCTCCATAAACAATTTTCCTTGTGGGCAGCTCTGTAGGAGAGGTGGGTTTCTGTGAACACATATTTGAAAACTCATCACACCCACTCGTCATTTGGTGATGGAATGATCATTCACAGGTTTATTTCTGAAATGCTTTTAATGCTGTGAAGATATTGCAAGGTGTGGAATGTAATATTTAGACAAACTTTAAAAATGCATTCTTGTTTTGAAGATTTTTCGTGCAGAATTTTACTGTCAGTTGTTCATATCAGTGTGACAAACTGACCAAGAGTTTTCACTTTCAATTTATAATAAAAGGTGACACTGGAGACCATAGAGCTAAGTTGTACAACTGCCACACCCACCCTAACACCTCACATTTCATCTGATGAGAGAGTGCAAGCAGATTACCTGTTTATAATCTCCCAGCACTAAAGGTATAATCTGGGATAAAAGAGCATATCAAATTTGTGGCAAGCTGCTGCTGCAGGTCACCAGGAGATAGTATGTCAACCTGACAGGAGCAGATGTCATGTTTCACATACTGTCAAAAACTGTTGTTTCATATTTTCATTCCATTCATAAGCATCCGAGCCAGAAAGAGGAGGGATGAAACCAGCTACATCTAATTCATGACAGGCAACACTACACCTTATCATTGTCCTCAATTCCAGTTTATTACAGTTTTTTAAGTTGTCTACAGTATTCTTCAAGATTATAAAAATATTGTAGTCAGTAATCACAAGTAATTGCTGAGATTTGGGAACACATCGACCTAATTGTTGAAACAAATATACAGTCAAGCAAATCAACCAGTTGTACGCAAGTCAACCAAGAGTCATATACCATGGCATTTTGGTTCTAGTCCTTCATTAGGCAAAGTTCATGCAGATAAACAGCATCATGTGAATGGAACCAATCATATAAAGGCCCCTATATGTATAAGTTGCTATCAAATAATTCATTTTAATAGTTTCTCTATCACAGTGCAACACTGTTCTGGTGACACGTTATTACCTGATGATGGTGCTGACTGTGAATGGCTAAGCCTGGAGCTTCATTTTCCATTTCAGCTTTGCATGGACTTCTCTGAAATTGTTGACAATGTGTGAAAAGAGGAAAAATGACTTGTGAGTGTTTTTAGATATTAAATATTATTAGAATGGTCACCGCCATTGGTAGTCCTATTGTGGATGACCAGTTGCAGCTGTCTGAAAATCCTAAAATAGCTGCAGTTGTGGCAGTATGTACTTGGATTAATTATTGAAACCAGATGTGAAAAATTTAACATTATCAAAATTGTGATTTTAAACCGAATATTGTTGTAATTCAAATATCCACTGCCGAACTTTCCCCCAAAATCCTCATGTTCAATCAAAGTCCAAGCATAAACTCAATCTACATGTCAACATTAAGTCATAGTCATATCACCATCTACTGGCTACAGAAATTCACCCTTGTGTGACAGACATCATTCCATTTACATGAAATTTACATGGAAGTGATATGTGACTCCTCTGTGCAACATTTTTCTTTTGTTTAAATTATTTTTTTTTTTAATCTTTTTTGCTTTTTCTTTGGGCCTAGGTCATAATGATTAGCTATAGTACAAATTTTGACAATTTACAGCTGAACCAAAAATATGACAGTAATGAAAGAAAAGGATTAATAAATGAGTGTATGCCTTAATTATTCCCACTGGTTTTCCAATAACAGGGATTAAATTGTACACTTATGAATTTCCTATGTTCCTGAGGACTGGGGCCCATGAATAGTGAACACATTTTTCTACTCAGTAATCCAAGTTGTTATAAACCAGAATTCCCCTTCATTGTTTATTGTTAATTCAGAGTGAAGCATGTTTTGTTTCAGACCTTGGTGTATACAATTTCATCATTTTCTGTAACTTCATCTGTATGAGTAAATAATGATGCTGTATGTTCAGGTCAGAGACAATACAAGCTAAGCACAAATGCAACTCATGCACAGACCATAACAACAATCAATATGTTTATCTACCTATGTTTATCCCAGGATCAATAAGAACTCATGCAGTGGCAGGAGCCAACTCTCTATTGAAGGTGAGCTTCAGAGAATGTAGGGCAGAGCAGGATGCTTAATGTATTCAGGGCTTCGGGAGTTAGCAAAACACCAATCTTAAAAAATAACTCACACAGTCACTTACTATACCTCCATCTATCGCCAGAGATCCATTGACATGCTGTTCAGTCATAGAGACCCACACATGTGCACACACATTCATCCCTCAGCACGTGGCTGTTATTGCAGTGCAGTCCATATATTGTGTATTTGGTGGTCCTGCTGTGCAGTGGATGGGGAGTGGAGAGCAGGGTGTGTCTGGACACTTAACCTCTGATAAGGTAGATGCCACAGCTTACAAATACACTAACAGTGAAATGCTTTACACTTTTTAAAGCCATAGTACATATTCTGAGGTTTGAGAGTGGGGTCTGATTTGATGCATGGATCTCTGGGAACATACTTTTAGTAATATTGTGCCACGGTAGCCTGATAACACTATTTAATCTATCCAGAGCAGACAGATCTGCTGCTATTCTCCTGAAAACTCTGTATTGTCTTTGTCTCAGTGTTTCATTCTTTGAAGTAATTGTTTTATGCATTATATAGTCTATGAACTTCCAAAACATGTTTGGATGATTTCTT
Source organism: Amphiprion ocellaris (assembly GCF_022539595.1). Classification (NCBI taxonomy): domain Eukaryota; kingdom Metazoa; phylum Chordata; class Actinopteri; family Pomacentridae; genus Amphiprion; species Amphiprion ocellaris. The sequence continues at coordinate 16,068,806 of NC_072783.1, read as the reverse complement.
GCTTGAGTTTTGAAGGATTCTGCATGTTGGTGTCATATTTAACAGCTCCACATGACTGTTACCATTAAAAAACAAACAAAGAAACAAACAAAAAAACTGATCCTATACAATAAAATGCCAGTGAAAAACATCTATGACATCTGTGACTTTGCACTTTCCCAGTTTACATCCTAAACATCTTACATCGTGCAATTATGATAATACTATTTGTGTTATTATATGTTAATATTCATAACTATGAATGCTTCCCAGCACAATGGCCAGATTTTTGAATGTCATAGTAGAGAACACAGGCAAAGACTGACATTTGCCGATCAGGACGCCCCTCTGTTTTTCCAAACTGAAAATGTGCAGTTTTTGACTTTCTACTCAGTTTTGTTTTTTGTCTGATTTTTTGTTTTGCTTTCATGATGTTTAATGTATGAAGAAAAAAGAAACTTCCTGATCCTAATACTTCACAGGTTGACAAATTTGACTGCAGAATGCTACCTAAACTGAGAACTGTCGTGTCATAGAAGACATGATGCCAAAGCACTGAAATACACTTTCAAAGGATTATATGTATGCCACCTCTCCTTTCCTGTCCTCAGGCCTAGCACTAATTAAATTCACCCTGCGGATAATTTAGCTCCTTCAAACTCAACAGCAATTAACAAATTACTCTTTCAAATCTACTGCTCATCCTGCAAGGGAAACTTTATTTCTGAGCTTGCCAAATGTTTGCGGGTCCTGCTTTCAGACTGCTTTGCAGCCTTAAGGTAGGTTCACAGTGGGAAAAGATTGTATGTAATATAATTTCTCTGTACAAAGGTTAGATTTCCTTCAGGTGCATTCTTTCATTGTTGCAACATTCAGTTGATATTCAGGTGGCGTTTGACTCATCAGAGGCTTGTTCAACTAAATCAACCTGCAGCTATTGTTCACTTGTTCGAAACGTGACTACACCTCAAGTTCCAGCAGAAAATTTCTCACTGAGTGTCCGTGTGACAGCGGGAAAGATGACATTAAATCAAATGAAAGTGTCAGAAGCCAGATTGTTATTCTGAGCAAAGTGTCTTCCTCAGGTTTCTCATAGCTAGACTGAAGGTTTCTAAGGGGTGCACGGCTTTGCTGCCCTGCATGCAGGACACAGAGGAGAAGGGCTACCTTTGTACCCAGGGCAGTCCAATTCCTCAACTCATAAACCATAATGTAATAATGTAATGCCATCCAGAGTAATGCTTTGAAAGCAAGTTTCTAAGATGTTTGGGGCCAAATACAATGATTTCAGTCTTGTCTGAATTTAGTAGTAGGAAATTACAGGTCATCCAGGTCTTTATGTCCTTAAGACAATTTTGCAGTCTGGCTAGCTGATTAGTTTCATCTGGCTTCATAGATAAATACAATTGAGTGTTGTCAGCGTAACAATGGAAATTGATACAGTGCTTCCAGATAATATTGCCTAAAAGAAGCATGTATAATGTGAACAGTATCAGTCCTAAGACAGAACTCTGAGGAACTCCATGATTAAACTTAGTATGTTCAGAAGAATCATTGCTGGCATGCACAAACTGGAACCTGTCTGATAAGTAGGATTTAAACCAGTCCAGTGCTGTCCCTTTAATGCCAATAGAATGTTCTAGTCATGGTAATAAAAGTTTGTGGTCGATGGTGTCAAATGCTGCACTAAGGTCCAACAAAACAAGTATAGAGACCAGTCCATTATCTGACGCTATGGGAAGGTCATTAGTAACTTTCACCAGAGCCGTTTCTGTGCTATGATGTACTCTGAAGCCTGACTGAAACTCTTCAAACAAGCTATTCCTTTGTAAATGTTCACATAATTGATTTGCAACAGTTCTCTCCAGAATTTTAGAGAGAAATGGGAGGTTGGATATTGGTCTATAGTTGGCTAAAACATCTGGATCTAGAGTGGGCTTTTTAAGTAAAGGTTTGATTACAGCAACGGTGTCTTCCAAACAAATCAAAATCCACAATTGTCAGTGGTCATAATAGCAACTTATAACAAAGGTTCATAACCAGCAATGTAGCCAGCACCCACGGGTGCCCTGAAAGATGCAGAAAATGTATTGTTAGTCCTTGTCAGTTCAGGCAGAACTGAATAAACTGTTGCTGCACAGTTCTATTTGTTGTTGTGCATTGACCACCCGCCCCTTACTGAGTTTTTATCTGAATTCTCAGAATTCTTGGCTGACTTAGTGCTCAGTACAGATAAAGTCATTATGGTGGGTGACTTTCATATCCATGTAGATGATGAGAATGACAGCCTCATGTTTGCATTTAGCTCATTGCTAGACTCTAATTTTTCTCAAAATGCAAATAAACCAACTTACAGTTTTAACCACACCTTTGCTCTTATTTTGACATATGGCATAGAAATTGAACATCTAACTGTTATTCAACAAAATCTTCTTTTGTCCGATAATTTTTTAATAAAATTTGTATTTTCAGTAATGGACTACAGATTATTTACCAGGATGCTCCATTACAGTAGAGGTTTATCTGATAATGCAGTAATTGCATTTAAGGAAATTATTCCATCTATCGTTCCATAGCCTGGAACGATAGATTTATCATGTATAAAAAAAAAAGTGATTTGTAGGACAAGAACTGCCTACTATTCATGGTTAATAGAGGATAACAAGGACAATCCCAGGTTTCTTTTGACCACTGTAGCCAGGCTGACAAGAGTCACAGCTCTGTGGAGTCTTCTGTTCCTTTAGCTCTCAGTAGTGATGATTTCATGACCTCCTTCACAAATACAGTTTTGAATATTAGACAAAAAATCCCAAGCATGTCTGTAGCAGCATAGGACCAGATTTATACTTGGACTGCTTCTCTGCTCTAAATCTCTCAGAGCTCACATCTTTGTCTGTTAGACTCTATCCCCACAAGATTGTTCAAGGACATATTTCCTTTAACACTACAGTATTTAAACATCATCAGCTTCTCATTACTAACAAGCCTGTTAGTACCACAGTCTTTTAAAGGTGCTATAATAAAGCCATTTCTCAAAAAGCTGACTCTGGGTTTAGGTGTTTCAGCCAACTATAGACCCAAATTCAGCCTGTTTTATTTCTAAAATTCTTGAAAAAAAAATGTTGCAAGCCAAATATGTGACCAAATGCATAAAAAATTATTTATTTGAAGAGTTTTCGGCAGGATTTAGAATGCATCATAGTGCAGAAACAGCACTGGTGATAGTCACCAATAGGTGATAGTCCTACAGCTTCAGACAGTGATTCATCAGACCAGGCCACCTTCTTCCATTGCTCTGTAGTCCAGTTCTGAAGCTCACGTGCCCATTGTTGTCGCTTGTGGCGGTGCACAGGTTCAGCATGGGAACCCTGACTGGTCTGCAGCTATGCAGCCCCATATGCAACAAACTATGAAACACTGTGTATTGTGACAACTTTCTATCAGAACTAGCATTAACTTCTTCAGCATTTTCAGCAACAGTAGCTTATCTGGACCACACAGGCCAGCCTTCCTCCCCACATGCATCAATGAGCCTTAGCCATCCATGACCCTGTCGCCGGTTCACCACTGTTCCTTCCTTGGACCAGTTTTGATAGATACTGACCACTGCAGACCAGGAACACTCCACAAGTGCTGCAGTTTTGGAGATGCTATGACCCAGGCATCCAGCCATCATAACTTGGCCCTGGTCAAACTAGTTCAAATCCTTGCCCATTTTTCCTGCTTCTAACATATTAGCTTTGAGAACAAAACATTCACTTTCTGCCTAATATATCCAACCCACTAACAGGTGCCATGATGAAGAGATAATCAGTGTTATTCACTTCTCCTGTCAGTCATAATTATATACCTGATCGGTGTACGATGTGAATTGGCACTGTATAAATTTAATTTAATTTAGTTTAATTTGGGTCAGTGTTTAAGTTTTCCAACATATTTGGGCTGAATTTTGAGAATTTCATATGCTTTCACACCTGGGATTTTTTTTTTTGTATGTTTACCCTTACAAAAACACCTTGCCTAGTAAGCCACTTTAAAGTTTCAATATATCCAGAAATGTATTTCCAACAAACAGGGTGTGGGCACAGACTTTTTTTCCCAGCAGATTCAAATGATGAAATGACTCCAACAATGACCAAATTTTTAATTATTTGCTCTTGACTGTGAAAGGACATAAATACAACTTGCAACAAAACAAAACAGTATATTCTCAGCCTCTCAGTCAAAATATTTTACATGTTTTAGTTTTGGGTGCCATTTAAAAAAATAAATAAGTTCTGACCAAAATCTGAGATGGTCATTAGAAACTCCATGGACTGACCAAATAATGTATAGCTGCATCGCAGCAAAAGGTAAAATCTCAGTGAATCCTGCTACTGCACATCAGTGACTCCACTACGTGTCAAAACCATAATCTGTACATTCCAGATGTGAACGTGGCTTGTCACCCCCCCCCCCCATCCCTCTCTGCAGCCTTTCCCTGTCTCTTGCTTATATTAACATTCTCAGCTGCAAATGCCATCTGTTCCTGACACCCTTCATGTTCTGTCCTTTACTCCAACCCCAACATGCATACTATACAGAACAGCCTTCTCTCATACTCTCTCCACCCCACACCTATAGCTGTACCCAGTCATCTGTATGCACCCAGTCTCTGCTGCTCAAGTCAACTCTGCCGAGTGTTGGCCTTCACAGATCCCTGAGGTGGAAATGCCTCCCTTCCCAGGAGAGTTCACCATGCAATACCCCTGTGTGTGTGTGTGTGTGTGTGTGTGTGTGTGTGTGTGTGTGTAGGTGTGTGTGTAGGTGTGTGTGTGTGTGTGTGTGTGTGTGTGTGTGTGTGTGTGTGTGTGTGTGTGTGTGTGTGTGTGTGTGACTGAGTGTATTTCTCCCTCTATTCTCAATCGCAGCTATCCCGCTTGTGTTTCTATTTCCCCTTTAGTTATATTTCAGACAGGACATTTTGTCAGAGTTCAAAATTTATTTTGGAATGACATGCATTTGTGTTTGGCAGTGACTCTGATCAAGGGATGCTCTGGAACAATCTGAGAAAGCATGACACAGACTGACCTTGAGATCACAAACCCCCCCGATAGAGCCTAAGATTCACAACATTTAAATGCATACAGTGTGAACACAGAAACAAAGCGACCAACTTAAATGGTCATTATTATACAAAATCCAATTTAAATAATTTTAATGTACAATTAAGAACAATCTGTGTTCTAATTGTACAAATTATAAGAAACATCCATTCCTTTAATTCTTTCTTCCTTTATGGATTAGAAAAGGTGTCTCTGAATGAGCAGTTGAGGTTTGCAGCTTGTTGAGATGACAAGAAAAGATGTGCACTGCTCTCAGCTGGCTCCTTGTCCACTTCCAAGAATGACACATTTCCTTTGAATTTGTGCAAGCCTGCATGGCCGTCACGTCTGGATGCAGGGGATCTGTGTCATACTGAACACACACAGACAAACATCTGGCAAGTGACTTGATAGAAAGGAAACATTTTATGTGAGACTATGAGTAGCATCAAGCGCGATGCATATCCTTTGAATCTGTGCAAGCATGTAACCTTCATGAACTAACACACAACAGTTGCCAAATTATATATAATCGTCATCAGATTATGTATCATTTGAACTTTTCATGGCCTTTGAGCAATACCGATGGCATTCAGGCAGAGGAAATGTTTATACGATGCAGAGGATGAACGGAGGGAATAGGATGTATAGCTTAGGGGAGAGTCCACAACAGTGGCATGTGATGTGGAGGCAGCAAACCAAGGCCTGGACGGGACCTTCTCAGAGTCTATGTCAAACAGAGGCTCATCTCCGCTTGCATTGGTTAACCATTCCAGGCACCGAATCATGGAAGAGAGGGAAAAGAAAGCACATGAGTGCTGGCAATGAAGATCGGAGCACCGTTACAATAGTATGAATCAGACTTGAAAGCCTAAGGTCAATAGATTGCTTATGCTTATCTTGAGAGAAGGCAGATGTAGTGATGTCATACAAGAAATAAATTTTCTCAGTGCAAGAAATGAACTTCTCATGACTAAGGAACACACAAAGGCACAAGGAGGACTGTTTTAAAACAGTATCTACATAGAGATTTAACACACAGACCTTAAATGAGAACTGACTTTGAACCAAGAAAGTGTAAAAATAAGATCGTTCTTGTTGTCTGCTGGATGAACTTCTTTGGTCCATTGAAGTGGAGGTAAAAAAATATCCTTTCCTTAGTAAGCAAGAACTGCAGGATCTAAATGCACCTAGACCTGCTTCCCAGTGTCCTGCCCTCACTGCTCCCCAAGGGGGTGGATAATGCCTCACCTGTTCCCGAGTCGACACCGTCTGACTCATTCCAGTTCCATAGGAGGTTGACGCTGCCTCATCTGATCCTGTTCATACTCCATCGCTGCCCTCCCAAGGGTTCCAACTCTTTTGCTGCCAGCCTCCCGAGGGGTTCCACCATATTTCTCAGAGGCCTTCTTCCACACTTCCAGTAGAGTTCCACCTCCGCTGCCTTCGACCTCCTGAGGAGTTCCGAGTATCTCACTTTACAGGTGAGGCAAAGCTGAGGACAAAGTGGCAGAGGACCATTCAGAGGAAAAGGTGAGGCCATAGCTGAGATCTCACACCACAGACAAAGCTACATTTCACCCTTCTTAAACAAAGTCTTTGATAACTGCACTTAATGTGGTAATCCAAATCAATGGGTAAGAAACTGCCCATGGAAATTACCAAAATTTAATTAACCTTGTCTGTGGCACCTCCGTTAAGCAGTCAGAGGGAAAACCAACAATCTCCACAGCACAGTGTTTAGCACTGCTAGGACAGTAACCAAATTGAAATGTGTGATTTAAGGTTCTGTTAAATACCAGAAACAATGTGATGAAGAATCACATGTGTGATGAAGAACCACCACCCCACTCTGTCCTAACCTTTGTGCAGTTAAACTCCTCTGTTAGACTGGATACTGGCAGATGAAGTATCCTTTTCCCATACAAAGCTACACTGCTTAAGCACCTGGGAACACCCAACCATTCCCTAATATAAGAACTAATTAGCCTTTCCATTCTCTCTGCAATGGAAAATGGGACTTCATAAATGGACGTTGGCCACATTAATCTAGGATATAAGCCAAACTGCAAGCACCACAACCTCAGCTTTCATGGGAGCCCTGATTTATCTATTCTATCCAGCCCTTCTGCAACATCTTTTTTAAATTGCACAACTTGTTCATTACCATTCAGGTCCACATTGTAATACCTTCCAAAGCTCTTCACTGACTTCTCCCTAATGGTAGCAAATTTCTCACCATCTGTAGAAAACTTCTTATCACTTACTTTCCCTCTATATATCGAAATACTCCTTGATTTACTAGGCTTGATCCTCATACTAGCCCATTTGAGATTCCTATTTATTCTATCTAACAGCCTCTTTGTACATGGCACTGTTGTAGTAACCAGTGTCATATCATCCATATAAGCTCTAACTGGTGGAAGATGCATTCCATTCTGCCATCTCTCTACACCTACGACCTACTTGGAAGCCCCGATAATTAACTCCATAGCCATTGTGAAAGCTGATGGCAAAACTGCACATTCTGCCATAATACTAGCCTCCAATCTTTGCAAGCCTGTTGTAAAATCTCCTGTACTTGCACATAATCTGATGTCATTAGCCAAATCTAAAATCTGATGTCATTAGCCAAATCTAAAAACATGGAATTCAAATGTTTCCTCTTCCTCTTAGCTTTCTGAATCTGATGCCAAATCACGCTACTATGCTCCAAGCCCCCAGAAAATTCCGGTATCCCTGCCTTCTGCACTGTAGAATCTGTCAGACCATTCTTCACTAAGTAACTAGCCAACCTCTGTGCTACAATACTGAATAAAATCTTTCCCTCAACATTTAGGAGAGAAATCATCAAACTGGCTAAGGTCTGATGACTCCTCCTTAGGGATGAACACACCTCCTGCCCTACGCCATGCTCTTGGGATGCTTTTTTCTCCCAGACTATTCTCAGATGTCTCCACAGTATCCTTAAGATGCCAGGTGCACCCTTGTAGACCCTGTAGGGGACTCCATTAGGCCCTGGGGCCGATAAAACCTTTGCCTGATCACCTCCCCAACTTCTCTCCATCTTGGTAGGCTAATATCCATCTCCTGACCCATTTCCCCCAATGGTAGCATGTCAGGTGGAAGACCTATGTTCCTATTCTCCTCTGAATCTGAATATGAATATGTTTACCTCAAATACTCTTCAACCTCTGACTTTGCTGCCTTAACCCTTTGATGCACATTGTAGGTCAGGAAATACCTATTTTCCATTGAATTTGGGTCACTTTTGACCCATGTTGCGCATCAAAGTGTTAAGTTGCCCTCCTTTTTCTTGATTAAACATACCCTTCACAAACTTAAAAGGATGTTTTAAGTTTGTGAAGAATGTTTGAAAATATTTTTACAAATATCAAGTAAGTGTGGAGTTCCCCCTAAAATGTAATAATAAAGTTGCTATAATAAAGGAGCCCTGGTTTCATGTTTCACCATGAAACAGAAAATATTGTGTAACTGGTCTGTATGTTGCGGTTCACTGGTGAGGCTCAGGTGCAAGAAAATGAGAAAAGATTCCGGAAAATATCAAGGCTTTTATTTACAATACAGAAATGACAGGGAGCAAAGACTACAATTTCAAACAAAGAACTACAAACAGAACTGACGTAAGGTCACAACTAACTGCGGAAGTCAGAAGGAAGCTGAGGCCCGCTAGTGGACTAACAAAGAATTACACTATGGTGGAAAACATAAGCTAACCCACGGAAGATAAGACCTGGGCTGGAAAGACTACTAAATAAATACACTAACAAAGTGATCATGAGCTATACACAGCTAAGTATCAACTGATGAGATAAACCAGGAATTACAAGAACTATTCAACCATAGAATCGACTGGTGAAATAAACCAGGAAAAACATGAACTATACAAACCAATCGGATTATCGATACAACTAGCAATGCACAATATACAGCCTGGCTCCAGAGTGGAGGAACTTAACTGGCATGTGGCAGGCTGTCAGGTGCACGAGGTGGGGGAATCCAGGAATCCGGAGGGTGACAAAGGCCAACGGCTGTGGTGTGGGGGGGGGGTCCAGGTTAAGGCACGAGCAGGCGGAAGACCAGACTAGAAAGAGCAGAATGAGAATTAGCCAGGATCAACAGGAACCTGGAGAGCTAGACAGAACAAAGACTCAGACTAACTGGTGGTTGTTCACAGTCAGGCGAGACTGCAGCCTGCTTTTATGGTTGGAGAGTGGTGATCGGATCGCCCCTACCTGTTCACGCCGATCAGGCTGATTGGTTGATGAGGCACACCTGCCGCTTCCAGCGACACCCTGCACACACCTGGCTGGAACAGAGGAAGGGGGAGGGGAGAGCACTGCCACAATCTTGAGCCTGAGGCTGCAGGCTCAGTTGGATCAAGAACAAAATAGGACTACTGGCGTACACAATTTTTGAATTCATGCCGCTTGGTTTCATTATTTTGCCTACTGTTAGTTGTGTTATTTTTGTTTTAAGTGTTTTTGTAAATCATTCATCACCAGAGCTACTACTAATATTATGAACTCCACAGAAATTCAGCCTATTGCAGCAATACAAGAAGAAAACCTTGATTATTTGTTTAATACTGAAATTGATTATGATTAAGTGCACACACACATGTGCGCGCTCTCACGCACACGCACCATAGCACATTGCATTTATATACGGCCCACTCCCTACCCTCTGTCCATGCCTATAAATTGTGTGCTCTCCAAATGTTCAAAAAGCCCACTATATGCCAGAATACCAATAAACACCCCACTGCCATGCAAAAGTCTGGACACACCTTCTCATTTAATGTTTTTTTCTTTATTTTCATGACAATTTACATTGTAGATTCTCACCGAAGGCATCAAAACTATGAATGAACACATATGGAATTATGTAGTAAACATTGCTTTGATTACTGCTTTGCACACTCTTGGCATTCTCTCAATGAGCTCCATGAGGTAGTCACCTGAAATGATTTTCAAACAGTCTTGAAGGAGTTCCCAGAGATGCTGAGCACTTCTTGGCCCTTTTACCTTGACTCTACCTAGCCCTTACACTGCCTGGAGGTCTGTTTAGGGTCACCGTCACATTAAAAAAATAAATGATGGTCCAACTAAATGCAAACCAGATGGGATGGCATATTGCTGCAGGATGCTGTGAAAGCCATGGTGGTTCAGTGTGCCTTCAATTTTGAATAAATCCCCAACAGTATCACGAGAAAAGCACCCCCACACCATCACACCTCCTCCTTCATGCTTCACGGTGGGAACCCCATGCATGTAGGAATCATCCATTCACCTTTTCTGTGTCACACGAAGACACAGCTGGTGGAACCAAAGACTCTCAAATTTGGACTCATCAGACCAAAGCACAGATTTCCACTGGTCTACCGTCCATTCCTTGTGTTTCTTCACCCAAACAAATCTCTTCTGCTTGTTGCTTTTCCTTGGTAGTGGTTTCTTAGCAGCCAATTGACCATAAAGGCCTGATTCGCAGTCAGGCATATGGGTTCTGTAAAGCGTCTTGAGACAATTTGACTGTAATTGGCGCTATATAAATAAAATTGAATTGAATTCGCACAGTCTCCTCTGAACAGTTGACGTAGAGATGTGTCTTCTACTAGCATTTATCTGGGCTCTAATCTGAGGTGCTGTTAACTTGCCATTTCTGAGGCTGGTGACTCCGATGAACTTATCCTCACCAGTAGAAGACTATTGGTCTTCCTTTCCTGGGACGGTCTTCATGGGAGCCAGTTTCATTGTAGCGCTTGATGGTTTTTGCAAATGCACTTGGGGATACATTCAAAGTTTTTGCAATTTTCCAGACGGACTGACCTGCAGTTCTGAAAATAATGATGGACTGTCATTTCTCTTTATTTAGCTAATTGGTTCTCACCATAATATGGATTCCAACAGTTGTCAAATAAGGCTGTGAACTATGAACCAACCTGACTTCTGCACAACACTACTGATGGTCCCAACACCATAAAGAAGGCAAGAAATTGAAATATGAAATATGTTTTGACTTATTTCACACTTTTTTGATTACTATATGCATTCATTCATAATTTTGTTGTCTGCAATGATAATCTACAACGTAAATAGTCATTGAAATAATGAGAAACCATTAAATGAGAAGGTGTGTCTAAACGTTTGACTGGTAGTGTATATCTTATAGCCACAAAATTAGTCAGTATGAACTCCACTGGAAGGCCAGAATGAACAACCCTGAGCTTTATAGCTTAGAGACACTTGGGGGAGGTTTGAAAAACAATACATCTCCTTAGGCTCTTCAGAGTGAGCTTTGAAAGAGAGAGTAAATGACAGACTTATGACAAAAAGTCATTGCCATTGATGTTCCACAAGATGTTTAATCAGGGACCGATGAGGTGTCTATGTATATAGATGTATGGTTCTGTTTAACTACAATGTGGAAATTGTAATTGGATTTGCCAGGGAGAGTCAGTGTGTTGCATCATTGCACATGAGAGAGACTGGAACACTGTGTGTGAGAACAAATAAACAGAACCTTCTCCACTGTCCTTGCAGTATACAAGAACATCTGTAACCATGGTAACTGCACTCAAACATAGCAACAAGTCTCAAAATGTCAGGATGACATAAACATTAAAATTGCAAGACAAAGATTATCATTAAATATGTGAAGAAATGTGTTCCTCCAGAAACTGAATTTGCATGATTTATATTTGAATCTGTAATGCTTAACTTTATTAACTATTTTTTTAATCATGTAATTTCAATTTGTATTAATTAAGTTGAAATGGTATTTCAATAAACTTGAAACCAAATACAAAAGTTTTAAATTGAATTATGTTTCTCTGAAACTGGTTTTAATCCTCACTGAAAATTGCATTCTCGGCATTTGGCTTTCACAATTCACATATGGTTTTTCAAATTTAATTTTGGTTCTGCAAATCCAGATTTAAATTCTATCATGCTGCTCCACACATCCAGGTGTTTGAAGAACAGCAGTGGACTGGAGCACAGAATAGATGAACAGTATCAGTGATGTCAAGGTATTGGTTTTCCTTCCATAGAATGATGTCATAAAATTTAAAAATAATAAAAATAAAGTTGTTGTTGTTGTGCATGACAAAGGGGTGATGAGATCAAGGGGTCTAGGAGAGAGTTATCAATACTGGAAGAAGGAGGCAACACTATGGGGAAGGACAGTGTCTCCAGACATATGATTACCAAAATTGGCATGTAGATACTAGCCTTTGGATAAAAACAGCAACAGGATGTTTTTTTTTTCTTCATCAATGTTGGAGAACCCAGGCGCAGGCACAGACATGGCAGACAGGTGGTGAATAGGAACAGGTTTTATTTTAACAAAACAGGAACTAAACAAATACAAAAAGAGAAAACCAACCAGGTGAAAACTAAACCAAATCTAATACTAAAAGAAGCTACACTAGACCTACAAAAACCCCAAAAACCAAACAGGTATAACTGAACCAGGCAACAAAATGAAGTACGTACAAAACCGGGGGGGGCGATGCGAGTCTGTGATCCGACAGGGAGTAAAAGACAGAACTGACTTAAATACTGAGAGGTGGAATTGCAAACAGGTGAGTGGAGTGAGCTAATTATGACAGCTGATTCACATTGCTGCAATCAGACTGCAGGCAGGTGGAACATTCAGGAAGGAGAGACAGATGACAGGAAAAAAGGAGGGAGACAGAAGGGATAAGGAAGAAAAGAGGAAGAAGGAGAAAGAAGGGCATGGGCTAGAGCAGGAATCATGACAATCAAGCTGTAGAACATTCTCCGCCATTAATAAATTGATATCTAAAAAAGAGTTTAAAATGGCACCAATTGGCCATGGGTTATCGGGAGATACGGCAATAAGCACAAAAGCTCTGAAAGTTGCCTATGACATAGCACATTTCCTAAATGCCCAAATGAACTTCTTTTAAACCACTTTTCTAAAATTGCTACCAAAATCTGTACATTTGATTTTGTTTCTTCCAAAGTATGATGAAGCACAAGAACAAATATATACTGTTCTTGTGCATACTTTTCCCCCTGAAAATATTTGCCCTTTGTTTAAAGCTTTTGTGTGAGCCATCACTCATGGCCACTATGTAATGTGTTTGCCCCACCATGGCAGATAACAAATCTGATATTGAAGTGCTGCTCATTATTTATTCATCAAGTTGGAATTAAACGCTCTTGACCTGTGTGTCAAAATGTGCTGAGAGCTGATTTCTTTTCAGTGGCTAGGAAAGCTGGAAGCCTGCATTAAAATTCAAACCAACTAGAAAAATGACAGATAAAAACATGCATATCTTGGAAAACAGTTTAATTAAATGCATTCAAATGAAAAACGATATGTTCTGACATTTATTTTATGTGCAAATGCCGTTTCAAAAACAAAACAGCAGTCAAGTTTTTGCCTTGAAAGTGTTAGTGTTTATGAATTACAAGAAAAAAAAACATGATTTTTTTATGATGACAATTTATGGTCTAAGAAACTAAGTTGACATTTGCATCAGGGAAGCTAATGGGATTTTCAGCATCTAGTGCAGTTGATGAATTAATACCAGGAAGACTCTTTGTCACTGCAATGCACCTTCTCACAGAATGAGCAGACTGGTACCAGTGTTGTGTGTAGCAAATAAGCTGAAAGAATGAAAAGATAATGCTTTAAAGCCTGTAGGAACACATTACATACCTGTCTCTTTCTAGCAAGTTTATGAATCCGTGCAATTAATCTTGTATTGTGCACCAATATAGCCTTTAAATAGGACTAATCTCTGAATTTATTCTTGCCATGTATTTTTGTTGTCATTTATTGGCGAAGAAGCAGCTCCACACAGGGTTTACATTTTGTTAAGATCTCAGCCGGTATAAATGGAATCTGAAAAATGTAACTGCATTCTAAAGAACAAGCCCAAGTTGAAATGCTATTCAACCCAGTCTTTTCCTGCTTACTCAAGAAGACTGGGCAAAAGCTACAAGCAGCAGCAGTAACATGAGCTCAACAAGAATGTTAAATAATAAAAGAACCTGTTCAAGCCCACTCTCTCCTTCAAAAACCCATCAGTCAGGCAAACTCAGGCTTATTTAAACATTTTGCCAGCAAGTCAAAGGACTTGCTTCTAACTATTGTTTGTTCTGCTGCCAGTTTTGTGACCTGTCTCCTACCTTGTCTTCCTTCTGCCTCCCTGTCAAACCAATGGAATCACTCCAGCTCAACCAGCTACACCCAGACCCATTTGTAAATCTTCTGAAGAATTTCTACTACTGCTTGCCGCTGCAACATTCACACCACGCAGCCATAGCCTACACTTTCCTTCTCTGCAGCTCATTCTCCTGCCTGGCTTCCTGACTCCTGCCAGATAGACTGTTCCACCCAGTCTCCGTAGTTTGAGCTAGGTAAACTGTGAACAGCTCCTATCACCTATGTCATGTAAGCTAAGCTAATGTCCCAATTCAGTTTTGAAGCATTGGTAGCTAATATTTACGATCTTACCCAGTACCAATTTTGTCAGTCCCTGTCTTCTGTTGTTGGCCTCAGACCTTTTGACCCTTAGGCACCAGAAGACTACTAACATATTTAGTTCCACAGCAAGGACACATGCACATAAAATGGACATATAGATAGTAAATGATAGCTTAAGAGATCATGATTGATTTTACTTGCACAGCTCTCAGTATTTCATGTCCTGCTCTGTGCTCCAGATACCCGGTGTCTAGCTAACTTTATTGCATTCACTTATTTCTGTATTGGTAAATAAACCCTGTTACATCTACCATTCTGCCTGATTTGTGTCTGCTTCTGGGTTCCCAGACTAACAGTGACAGGACTGAAATTTACATTATTTGGGTTTAAGAATCTAAACACACTGTTTAACCACAGCCAGAAGTATTTAGTAGCTACATTTTATTCACCTTTTAATTAGGAGCAGTCAAAATATCCCCTAGAACATTCCTTAAAATTTCCCCAAAGGGGCAGATGCGTGACATCATATATGGTAGAACTCATGCTAAAAACCACACAGTCTTAAGGTTGCTGCATTTTCACCAGATGTTATGGGAAATCAGAGACCCAAGCGGAGAATCAGAATCATCCCATCCATCCATTATCTATACACCGCTTAATCCTCACTAGGGTCGCGGGGGGGGCTGGAGCCTATCCCAGCTGACTCAGGCGAAGGCAGGGGACACCCTGGACAGGTCGCCAGTCTGTCACAGGGCTACATATATAGACAAACAATCACTCACACATTCACACCTACGGGCAATTTAGAGTAATCAATTAACCTCAGCATATTTTTGGACTGTGGGAGGAAGCCGGAGTACCCGGAGAGAACCCACGCATGCACAGGGAGAACATGCAAACTCCATGCAGAAAGATCCCGGGAAAGCCGGGACGCGAACCAGGGATCTTCTCGCTGCAAGGCAAAAGTGCTAACCACTACGCCACTGTGCAGCCCCTGATAAATGTTATAATTCTGATATTTATCTTATAAATTTAACATCTTTCTGCAGGTTTCAAGGCTCTCAGGATGAATCTCTACCTGATAAATGTTGGAATTCTGATATTTTTCTTATAAATTTAGCATCTTTCTGCAGGTTTCAGGGCTCTCAGGATGAATCTCTACCTGATAAATGTCATCCATCCATCATCTATACACCGCTTAATCCTCACTAGGGTCGCGGGGGGGGCTGGAGCCTATCCCAGCTGACTCGGGCGAAGGCAGGGGACACCCTAGACAGGTCGCCAGTCTGTCACAGGGCTACATACAGAGACAAACAAGCACTCACACATTCACACCTACGGGCAATTTAGAATAATCAATTAACCTCAGCATATTTTTGGACTGTGGGAGGAAGCCGGAGTACCCGGAGAGAACCCACGCATGCACAGGGAGAACATGCAAACTCCATGCAGAAAGATCCCGGGAAAGCCGGGACGCGAACCAGGGACCTTCTTGCTGCAAGGCGAAAGTGCTAACCACTACACCACTGTGCAGCCCGAATCAGAATCAGAGACCCAGAATTAAATTTAAACAAGTGGGTGTTAGAGAGGTGTACCTTGAGGTACTTAAAGCACCTCGGGGTGAAACATCTTAGATGTGACACAGCAAAGGAAGGTTTTGATCTCCTGGTTCATCTACTCATCTACGTCTGCCCATTGGACTGGGGATGCTAGCCAGAGGTTATGCTGACTGTGGCTCTTGGGCAGGAAAAAAAGTCTTCAAAATTTGAGAAGTGGACTGCAGTTTCTTGCTGGGGATGTCAGAATGGAGTGCTGTTGTGGAACATCCAGAGTCAGAGAGGTTCCACCGTGGCAGGTGAGTCAGGTGGAATAAGCCCATTGCAAGACCTGAGAGTGGGGAGAATCAGAAACAAGCAATAAATTAGAGGGCTGTTACCTGGTCAGGTTACATGGGTCTGAGTTTGGTGGACCAAGGACTCAATTTCCCAGATGATTGAGGTGATGTAACAGGTAGTAGCCAGGATGCCTCAAGATCTTTTGGGGAATCCTCTGTAGTCAACTGAGGTGCAGAACATTCCAGAGCAACACAGACAGAATTCAGAGACCCTTTCTCAAAGCTGTAAATTTGATAAGGAACCATTTCAGAAGACAGCTTACCCAAAACTCACATCCAAATGGAACATCTGCCGATCAGACATTTACTATTAAAGGACCACTCACAGCTATCTTGGAGACAACAGGATGCCACCTACCTCCACCAGACCTGATAAGGGTCATAGAGTGTAAACTGTGAGGAAAATCCATGGACTATATAATGAAGATGGAAGTAGCAACTGGCTTCAAAAGTGAAGCCTACCCGGAAGTGTCAAAAACTTGCAGTACTACTCCATCCGACAGAGGCTGGCTCCAAAAAGCTCTGTCTTCATAGACCCCAATTCTACACAGCAAAAAGTAAAACACGAAAGACGGCATTTCTACACCTCAGGATTTTTTTTTTTGGTTTTGTTAGTTTTCATGGTCAAAACCAGAGATCAGGTGTTCGATCTGAAAATGAATCAATATTGAATTTTATAGAAAGTGTTAAAGTTTTAAGACATCACAGGGCGTGGCTACTTGATTGACAGGTCAGGCAGCCTAGATGCTCATTCAGTGTAAATTCTGTTCTCCTCGTTTGGGTTTAATTCTGAAATAATTACTGTTAGCTTATTTATTGGAGGAGCAGCAGAACATTTTCCACAGACAGTTTTTCTGCCCATTGGCTTGTTATAACCAGTTTTCTAACTTCAGCTGATTCTATAAGCAGACACTGAAAGGACTCTGATAGTTTGGTAAGTAAATGTTTATTTACTTATTGGTGCTGCTTTTAACGCATTTCATATGCAATTTTAGTGTCAGATATAATGTGTGCAATGCACTCCAGATTTTGATGGAGTTTATTTCTGTGTGTGTTTACCAGACAAGAGTTAGCATTCAATAAATATTATCTTTAATGTGAATAAGCGATGCTAACGTGTTGTTACTCAATCCGCCTGCAAAGGGCCAGTGATCATCAGGCAGCTTTGTAAAACATATAGTCAAAATCAATTTTGGATCAAAACTTGGAGTCTTCAAAAAGTTTTCAAGAAAGAGTCCTTAAGCAATCTTCAGAGTCTGATGTGAGTAATGTTTATTCAATACAGAGGTTGTAAGAACAAACATGAGCAAAATCTCGAGATTTTAATTGCCTACACAAAGCATTGCATCGGCTTTTATACCTATGCAAATTTCTTCTAAACACACCTCTTCCACTCTGGAAAGCCACAACCCATCGTCCTAAGACCCAATCAGGATGCCCGTGAAGTGATCGTATCCAACGTTGGACCCCCTGCTCTTTTTTATTTCTGCTGGGTTGGCATTATTTCTGCTCGGTTCAGCATGCTCTGGGTTTCAACTCATGAGCACAGATGAAGAGAGGGCATGAACTTCCTGTCTTATGTCTTATATGGGCTCCATAGGCTTCCACTGGGTTGCTGCTCTCTACAGGATTATTTGGTGTACTCATAACTTCAGTTGACACATTAGGTCTCCCCAGCTTATCTTTGTTAGCTCTTAAATTTGATTCACACATCCCATTTGTCTAATTTTATCCTTTGTTCAATTTTAAAATGCCACAACAAATGGAGCTAGCTCAGTTGTAGCCTGATTAAAGTTAATGTGGCAGCATTAAGCTAATGATGTTTGTGTTGTGTTTTATGAAAACAGCTGAAGTTTGTTATGTTACTGTAGTGTGGTACATTTAGTTAATACAACTGTCAGTGGAGATGCTGAATCACATTAATGTATTGTTTAGAAAACCTAAATGTGATTAAAACAATAACAACACAAGGTTCTGTGTTGTCAGTCCTGAAGAGCTACTGAGTATCTGAAGTTGAACTGGATTAAACAGTAAATCTGCTTTCTAATCATTAATGTTGTCAAATGACTGATTCACATGTTGTAGTACTTCTTACTGCAGTGTAGATTGGAAAAATAAAGTCCCAGAATATGACCAAAGTAATGATTAACACTACTGTTATTACATTTAAATTGCATCACAAGTAAGCTGAAGAATAAAATCCTCTCGCCTAAATGTAAAGTGACTACAGGCTTTTCTGTCTTTCATGCTTGGAAAACTATATTTGAAATAGGAAATCTTTCCAGGGTCACTTTACTATGACCCTCTGCTGTTGATGCTAATACTGTGACATCTGTCTTCATCTCAGGTCTCCCATATTCGCTGTGAGGATCTTCTGAATGAAGCCAATAGAAGGAAAATCTCATCTGGTTGTGAAGAAGGAGACTGAATGGACAACATCCTCAATGAACCACTTCCTGTTTAGCTTTCACTTACAGGACAGACCAACTCTGTCAGCAGTTTATTATTTTCTGGTGTTAGTATTCACAGGTTCCACTTCTTGCCTTTAACTTCATTTCTGCTGTTGTAGCATAAACATGTACAATATAAAAAGTACATGTTATTTATTGCAGATATGCAGTATTAAATCATCAACACAAGGAAAGACCCTTATTATTAACTTTACTGCACATGTAAAAACTACATTATTTAACAATTCAGAACTGTAAATATGTGTAAATG
Source organism: Amphiprion ocellaris (assembly GCF_022539595.1). NCBI lineage: Eukaryota > Metazoa > Chordata > Actinopteri > Pomacentridae > Amphiprion > Amphiprion ocellaris. The sequence continues at coordinate 16,049,645 of NC_072783.1, read as the reverse complement.
CATGTAATAAATGGATGAAATAAATGTGTTGCCCAGCTTACAGTGAAGTGTAAATCCTTAACGGATACAAGTTGTATTATTACTATTATTATTATTATTATTATTATTATTATTATTATTATTATTATTATTATTATTGTTATTATTGTTATTATTATTATTATTATTATTATTATTATTATTATTATGAAGACTGGAGCTGAATCTGCAGTGCAGCATTATTGTTATTACTAGAAGGATGAGGAGGACATCAGTGTTACTCTTCCTCACAGAGAGGAAGAAGAGAAGATTCTTCACCTCAGACAACCACGGCTGAATGTTCATGTTCTCTGTAGCTCTCAGCCCACATCAGACTAGATGTTCTCAATGATCCAGACCAAGGCTAGAAGGAAAATACACTCACAGTGAGAACAAGATCAAGAAGGTTCTTTCTTTCCAATTGCTGGAACATTAAATATCAGAGTGAACACAGCAGAATATGAACGGAACAGAAGACAGTGATGTTTTTGTCCTATTTTTTTCATCTGCTGGAAATGTTTGTTTTCCTGGTTGAGGTCAAAAAACATTTTACTGCCTTAGCTAGCCAATAAAGTTTCATTTTAATTCTACTCTATCATTAATGTGCATTAACATGAGCTCCACACCGTTATCTGACAATACATTGTTGTAGAGAAAACACTGCTCTTCTGTTCTACATTAAATAGCAGAAAAGTACCGATCACCTCTATGGTGCAATGTGATGGTGGGTAGACCCCAGGATTGTTACTGTTTTTGGAAGAATCATTTCAACAGATGTTTTTTTCAGTGAAATTGACAGAAGCTGTTTAAAAACATCCTGAACCAAAGAACAGAGATGTGAACAAAAGGAAACTTAGCTACAGCTAACAGTTAACAATTTATGATGCTGGCAAACCAGATTTAGCATCAGTGTTAACACTAAGTCAGGAAACATAGTCAGACGTTTACAGAACAAATTTAAAACACAATGTTAGAACAGGTTTATCATCAGAGGTTACAGTCTGATGTTAACTTACAGTAACTTCGGGTACAGTAACGGAGGTCACTGCATTATATGTACTATTGTCCAGATGTGAAGAAGAGTACAACATGTTACAAAGGTGACTTTAGTACTTACCTGTAGAGTTTATCTTCACTTTTGGAAGCTGGCATTTTTAGCAGCAGCATTAGTAAACAGCAGAAGCTGGTAAAGGTGGGCGGGACAGTGTCCTTGGCTGTCAGTCAGTCGAACCAATCGCTGCTCTCTGGCCCCACCCTCTTACAATCTCTTTTTCATATCTGACTCCAAAAATCCAAGATGTCAACCAGGAAGTAACAAAATCCTGGCTTAATTTTCTCAGTGCAGAAACCAATTGGTGACATCATGTTAGCTACATCCATCTTCATTATACAGTCTATGGGAAAACCACACCTCTGGCCAAGACGATTTGCATTCTTCATGGTGACCCTGATCACCCTACCTAACACGCAGAACTTGCTATGCATGAACAGTTTAACTTAGAACACTGAAGAAATACAGCATCACCGGACTGACAATCTGGACTCAGTCTCTGATGCAGGTTGATGAGGACCAGTATGAGCAAGAACACCCCCCAATATTTTTGTATTAAGTTTGGTTTAGTTCCCAGTCAATCTTAGTTTCCCGGTCTGTGAGGTTCCCGTCTTGTTTAGTTTTGTTAGTACTGTAGTTTACCTGCCTTTCATGAATGGACTTGTGTTTTTGTAAAAATAAATCCCTTTTGATACTCCACCTGTCTGCCTGTAGTCTGTTTGCGCTTGGGTTCTCTGACTCCCCTCCGTAGCGGTTTATTCTTATGTTTTGTGGTGACAGCCAAAATATATTGTATGGACCTTCACTTGACCTCCACGCCCTGTTAGCATTCCAGCCAGTAATATGGTTTACTTTTCCTGCGCGTTTGGTGAGCCAGCCCCGCTACTTCCCCTCATCTTACCTTCTCCAGGTCTCCAACAGGTCTCTTAGGTGGCCTAGATAAAATACTTAAGTGGTACCCCTCATAAACGAGGGTAATTTTAGTCATAAAGTGTACTTTTAGAATTATGAGTTGCGGATTGCGCTAAACATTTTTGCTACATTTAAATATATTTCTATGTATGAAGCTATTTCCACTACATAGTTACAATATTGGTGCCATGTGCAAGGCAAAATTAAACCACCTGTAGGAGCCAAATTGCGATTTGTGGTTTTTCACAAATTCTTTCTGTTTATTAGTATGTTTATGTGAATGGGAGGAATGGAAGAGTCTGTGTGCAGGTGTGCCCTTGAGGAAGCTGTAGGTGGAGCCCATGGGGAAGGCTTAAATACCAGCTGCCACAGCATCTGGAGTGGCTGACGAAGGAAAAAGTTTTTGGACCATATGGCTGCATGAAGGAATTAGGCCTTCTTAAAAGACTCTTTAGTTTAAAGCTTTGTTATTTTATTTTCAACTTATCTGTATATTCATTCAACAACAATAAAGCAATAAATGGTCATTGGGATGAACTGGATCCACTTCTACTCATCTTTATCTGCATGTGTCTGAACTCTCACATGTCTCATGTCTCACACCCAGCCAACAATATAATGTGAAATGTGCAATATACACCACTGCCTCATTCACTCTGTTATTTATACTGTATATTTGTAAATAGACTGTTTGCACTATCTTTAAGATTTCTTTGCACTGAAAAGGAGAAGCTCTCCAATCTTGTTATACACTGTATAATGACAATAAAGCATATTCTATTCTATGTGTCAAGACAAAAATCCAACTCAGCCATCAGTAATAGTAAAACAGCAGACTAAAGGGGTAGGATGAAATTGCTATTACAACCACTGTTCCCTGTAACAAAGAAATATATCAATATATACACTACAGTTTAGTAAAGGATCAACTCCATGAGCTGTATAAAGGAAAACATGCTGTCGTTGTGTAGCCTATGTGTGTCAATACGGACTGTTAATCAGACTGCTGTCATTGCTGGTCATAACGCTTAGACATATTAATTCCCTTTTGTAACTTAAAAAAATGGAACCAGCCCATAAGTTAACATGCGTAAAGTAACCCTGAAGTCAGTCCTGTAGTGACAAGACTCTCAGTTACATGATGAAAGTTAAAAGACAGACACGGACAAAACTCTCCGTGCTTAGTCTAATATGTCCTGATCAGCTGAACCAGTGTGAGTGTTACTATGAAACTTTAGTCATTCTAGCTGTGTTCACTTATAGCTTCTGTGTCATTAGATTAGCTACCTAATGCTCATATGTGTTGTACCTGCTAATTGGAGCACATTGTAATGATTGATCATCAACACAGATCAGTGTTGAATTGAAAATCAGGTTATTTTAATTTGGAGTTTTATGTTGTCTGATCCGCCATGATCAGTAGAGACAGATGTGTGCACGTTGCAGATCCAGATGTTGTCTGACTGCTGTGACTTTGTTTATAACAGTTGCTGTGAGTTTCCAGGACTGTTGCTTTGAATAGATAATAAACTCTGCTGAGATGTTCCAGAAATTTTGATTTAAGTTGAACCATGAGTAACAAAGTACAACTGCTGTGAGCCCCAGAATTGTAAATTAGTTTTGAACATATAGTGAACTTTGCAGCGTTGTGCCAGAAAGCTACATCCTATATGATACTTAAGAATATGCCTGCACCAGAGCTGCAGTAGCCTAATAAATTAAGCCCTAATTATGATTATTCTTTGCCTGTGTAACACTTGATCCACACACGTTTGTGTCCCATTAAAGATAAAATCCCGAAGCTAAGAAAGAAAATAAAATTGCTTTTCACTCATTTTTAAGTTTGAGAGGGAAATAATTCATTCAAGAAACAGTCCCTCCAGGAATTTGCAATGTTGCAATCGTACCAATTCATGCAAATTCAGCCAATCTCCGTGAATTCTGTGCAACCTTGCAATTTTGTCCAATCACTGCAATTTTTCTGCAATTTTGGCCAGCCTCCCGTGAGCTCCACCAGTCATAGCAATCTCCAGCACAAATGTAATGCATGTACGTCACTGAATTCACTTCCTTGGTTATGGTTTCAAGGTGCAGACATGTGCAATTCGAATGTGTCTCATTTACCAACAAAAATTGCTGCCAAAGACCGCGAAAAGCAATTTCCTGATGTTCTTCATGAAAGTGGAGGTAAACTGTTTTGCATCCCATGCAATATTGTAGTGGAATATAAACGAAAATCATCGATTGAGAAACACTTTACTACTGCAAAACACATTAAGAGAATGGCTGAAATGAGCAGACTACAGAGCAGACAGACCACCCTGACTGAAGCTGTTGCACCCAGATCTGTTGCGAGCACTGAAAGAATGAAGGTAAGTTAAATGAATTAATTGACGTGACAAGCTGTGATCATGTTTGTGTGAATACGTGTGTGCCAAGATGTGAAATTAACTTTTTAAGCCACTGACAAATATGTCCAAATGTGGTTCATTCAATAGTGAAATTATCATTTTGTGCCTTAAATCTACCAACTGCTTCATATTAGACCAGTGTCTGGCTGGTGCTAGTTTCCCACTGTGGTGTGCCAGCTTGTGTAAATGGGATGCAGCATGTTAAATAATTAGCTTAGGAATACATGTTGTCAATTAAAATGTTGAAACATGTTCTAAAAGCTGTCTTCAATTTATTTAGTTGGATGTGTAATGAAATCAGAGATCACGGGCATGAGAGTGTGAGAGATATCACCGAGACAGAGGAAAGAGAGGAAATAGTCAAACACAAATAAGTCAAAATAACATATAAAAGATAAGCTACTGTGTTGGGTGGTGGAATTTTTTTCAGCAGTTCTGAACAGGGTAAGAATTTAACACCAACCACTAGCCAAATACTGCTAAAATATGAAAGTGTCTGATAGATTTCAGACCCAGTAAAATGATTTACTATTGAGTGGCTGATAAATTTGAACCTTTATCTATCAGTGGCTGGTAGATGTTCACATTTTTAAAAATAAATTTCCTATTCTGTTTGAGATTCCTTGTCATCTTGATTCCCAGATTTGTGAAGGTTGGGTTGCCACTTGCACTGCTGTCAACATTCCACTCTCCAAAAGTGACCACCCTGCAATGAGAAGATTCTTGAAGGAAAAGGTAATCAATGGAGGAGCCATTCCTGGTTTTCACCAACTTCAAGAGAAGCATGTAGGAGCAGTATATGAGAAGGAAAAAGAAGCTCTCGAGACAAATCTTGCTAAAAAGCCTGTTGCAGTTATATTTGATGAGACTCCAGATGTTGAGGGAAGATGTGTACTGAACATCCTCATTGCACCCCTGGAGAAGTATGACGCTGGAAGGATCCTGGCCAACCTGGCAGACACTGTTTTCCTAAAGGAGTGCAATCATTCTACAGTACTGATATCTGTGGTAAAATGTCTACAAGGATGCTGCATGGCCAGTGAGGATGTCATCGTGTTTGACACAGACAATGCAATATACATGAAGAAAGCATATAAAGCTGCACTGCAGTCTTTATTCCCCAACACACTGCATGTAACATGCATGGCACACATAATGGACCACATTGGCGGTGCCTTCAGCACACCTTTTGATCAGCTGAACACATTCATGCTGAGTTTCTCACAGATGTTTTCCCAAAGTGTATCCCGCAAAAGAAGGTATCTTCAGTTCATGACAAAAAAGCTGCCACCAGGAAGAAAGGCAACCATGCCTCCAAATCCATGTGCAACAAAGTGGAACTACTGGTTCGCTGCAGTACAGTACCATTCGGCGCACTTTGGACGGTACAAGGACTTCATGGAGATGGAAATAAATGTAAGATACACACACACACACACACACACACACACACACACACACACACACACACACACACACAGAGCAAACATTTAATCATAGAGCTGTAAAATGATCAAATCATCATTTTTTAAAATTTATTGGCAGCTATTTTGATCATTTGTCAGATTGACTCAATTTATAAGAAAGAAGGTCAAAATTCTATGATTCTTGCATTTTAAATATGAATAATTTCTGGTTCCATTGCTCAAAACAAGACATCTGAGGAAGTCATATTTAGCCTGAAGACAACACTGATCATACTTTTCACAATTTTCTGTAATTTCTTTTGCAGCCCTAAAAGATAATATGTACACCAGTGCTTCTGTGATAAGTATTATTTTGTTTGTGTTGACACAGTTTTGACTAATTAGGGATTTTATTCATAGATCTGCAGAAGAGGCACACCACAGCCTGTCGAGAGACTCCATGAAATGCTGCAAAATCCAGATATGGCTCAAAGTCTGCAGGTCCAGATCAGCATCATGGCAGACAAGTGCAAAATCCTTCTTCAACTCAACTACCTGGAAGATCTGCAAATGAACTTTGCTGCAAATAAAGAGCTACAGTATGAAGCATGTACCCAGTACTTTGAGGGATTTGACGTAACCTTACCTGTCAAGACACACATCCTCAACACAGTGCAACAGGCATACAACAATGCAGAGAAGAAACTCAGCAAGTACGTGTCAGAGGGACAGCCTGCCATGAAGTGTCTTCATGAGGTCAGGGTGTCTGATCATCGTCACACTGCATTTATGAATGTCTCCAGCTACAAATACATCCCAGGCTTCAGTGCTATTCCTAAAGAGGTACTGAATGCTTACTTTATATGCTTTGGTCCAGCAGCAGTCAGAGCTTCAGCATCTGGGCTGGTGGATTTGGAGGTGTTCTGGGATGGACTGAAGGAGAGACTATTTATCCTGAGCACCTTGGCCAAATGATACAAAGATGTCATTATAAACTCAGCAGATGCTGAACGAAGCAACAGCATCTACAAGCTGGTGTCATCCCGCTGAAGGAGATTCATGACAAACAATAACCTGAAAGCCTTGGTCTTCTTATACCACAACCAACGACTCACCAGTGGGGCTGTTGAAAGGAATGAAGTGGAAGAAGATTCTGAAGAGGACATGGAGGATAGTGAGGTCTAGTCAGTTGTCAGGATTTGTTAGCTGACTCTACATTTGGTTTTGTTTACACATCAGTGTATTTGTGTTCAGTTATGGATACTGAGAAGAAAACATTGTTGAGCGTTATGTGTTGTGGATTGCTGTGAACCTGGATGTTTGGTTTCATGACCAGATGTAGATGTGTTGAAATAATTGGGATTCAGACGTTTGTTTACTTTTTGCACTGTGTAGAGTACAAGTTTAAAGTAAAGCAAAGCACAGTGGTTCAGTGTTGTGTTTATTTTGAATGTCTGCACACTTGAGGAGCATAAGTGTCTTGTGTTTAAACTAACTTTAATTTGCCTAACTACCTTTTCTGGATTCAGGTATTATGTAGGTAAGAAAGCTTGTGTTTGCACTGTTTCATTATTAGCATCTTTCAACATAGTTGATGCTTAATGTTTACTGAGATGTTCTGTGCACTGCAGGATTTTAGCATGTTTCAGCATCAGTGATGCTAAACGTTTACTGTTAAATGCAGTTTAACTTTTAACCCTGCAGAATCTGATGTCAGTAATGCATTCAGTAATTGTTATCAGATGAAAACAGGGTTTAAGTTTTTTGTGGATTTTTATGAACATAAGTTCAGTTAAGCTATACTTTCTGTAAACATTTGTATGACTAATGTAGTGTTTTTAAATGCATTTTTAAAAAGTTACAGTACAACTTCCATGGAATTACCATTTTGCTTTGATGCATGGCAAAATTCCTTGTCAGAAAGGTTGCTGTGTTTGAATAGCATGATTACGACATTAGTTACGTGACAATTAGTCTTTTCATTTTTGTAAAAACTATTCATGTCCTTCTTGAGCAGGTTTGGGCAACAGAGGGGAGAAAAGGCATCCATAAAGAAGAGATTTCAAATTCTCCATCTCCTTCCCACACACCACATACTCCCTTTTGCACTTGTTTTGATCAGATTGGTGCAGGATGGCACTTGTAAACATCTCATCTCAAACTCATCTGGTTTTGATTTTATAGTAGGTCTGTAATGTGTAATTATTACGACAATACATATTATGCCAAGTTTTATGTTGGTAATTCGATGGGAATATTTTTAGTTTTGTTTGTTCATCTGTTGATCTTCTCATTATGGTTTTCACGATGTTTTATACAAGTATATTTTGGAAAATTTATCAACTTTTTACTTTTTGTACCTGTTGCTTTACAAAAGTGTGGGGCATCATCCTACACCAAGGCAGCCTGATTGGCAAATGCCGCCATCAATTCAGACAGCAGTTGCTGGACTATCTGTTGACATTTCTGAAAGCTTTGGATGCTATATCTTCACCACCTCCTTCAAAGATCCCTTCAATGGTTTTAAATATGTTCCCCCAGCATAGGTGTGAACTGCTAGCATTTTCCTGACAAGAGTCCCATGCTGAAAAACATGTTATTATGAAATAATAGTTGTAAAAATAGTGAATATCAAAGACCGTTCTCTGCAATTAAGTCTCATATTGCAGCAAACTGCAAGCAATTCAGCTAATGCTTGACCCATGCAAGAAGGACAAATCGCATGCTTTCTATTGCTTTAGGGTCGTCCTCTGAACTTGAAACAGTCTGAGCTCAAATTTCAATCTCACATTGAGACAGTTCATTATAAACTTGGTCAGCTTATTTGTCTTTAGCTAGGGAGCATTTGCCCACACAGAAACCTGTGATCTGCAGTGCTAACGTAAGCTGATTTATCATCTTGAAATATTGTATATGAGATTGTGTGCATACAGTACTGTATGTTCACTCACTGACATTGCTATTCTCACAGTACACTACATACAGAACAAACAGAAAAAAGATGCAAAGGAGTCAGTAATAGTGCACTGAAGAGCTCCATCCCCGACATTTTCACACTGTCAACTTATCAGATGTGTGTCTCATTACAGCTTTACCTCAGGGTATGCCATCTTCTAACAGTGTCTCTCTTTATGATCATTGAACATACAAAAGTCTGAGCTGCACTCAAGTTTCATGAAACCCTAGTTCACTGCCTCTCTGGAGAAGGAAAAGTTTTTTATTTTGTATTTTCTGGAAAAGTTTAACGAGCATTTCAGAATCTCATTTGACAAGTAAAGCTAAAAGGACCAATGGATACAGGGTCTTCCAACATTTGAGTAAAACTGGAAATTTTCTGCTATTAAAATGTTTCGATTTAAAATCAAAAGCTGAATGTTCAATAGAAACAAGAGTCAAAAGTGTAGTTTGAAATCTGACAAAAAACATAGGAAGACAAGCTGGAAATGTTTTGGATAAATGAGACCAAAATGACCCACAGCAATATAAAGTCTCAGTGGTGAATAAAAACATAACATGGCCACAATCCAAACTTGTCTGGCATGGCTGCTTCTGGTACAGGCTTGGTTTTATTAATGATGAAACAGATGATGGCTGCACTCAGATGATTTCAGAAGTGAACAGATACACTTTGACTAGAAAAGCTTTTATCGGAGACATAAGCTGAGAGATTGAAAACAAAGAGGCCCTGTAAGAATCTGAAGGCAGGTGCTTTGAAAAGCCTTTTTTTTAAAAAAAAAAAAAGAGAGAGAGAGAGAGAGAGAGAGAGAGAGAGACTAGAAAGAGATAGTTTTGTTCTTGCAGTGGCATGTGCACTTTAGACATTGCATCCAAATATTAAACTTTCCCACTTTTCTTTCCTTTTATCAAGAATCTTGTCATTATAATTTCACATAACAAAATTTCGATTGGTGGCTCCCAGTTGTAGATATAAAAAATAAAAAAAATTACACTATATACAGGTAAAATAAAATATTCGAAAGGTATAAATATGCAAGCTGAATTAGTGCAAAATGAGCAGTGAGATAGTAGGTAAAGTGCAGTCCAGTGCAAGACTCAGTTCTTTATTGCACATAGCGTGTCTGTTTATGTGTGCAGGGGGAAATGGATTGGACAGCTCTGGGGAAAAAACTGCTTTTCAGTCTGGTAGTTTGAGTTTTTATATTACTGTACCGTTTACCAGAGGGAAGCAGAGCAAACAGTTCTTTTCCTAGGTGGGCCTTCCTCTGGACCCAGCCTACGTAAATTGAGACCAGGTCTGGAAGAAGACTTCTCACAATCCCCTGTGCTGTTTTCACCACCCAGAATGTCCTTAGCTGTGCAGCTGCCATATCACATTGTTGATGTGACTGATATTGATTCAGACCAGCAGGGATGACATTCTTGATGTGCTTTAGGACAATCCACTCGAAGGACTTCACATTCACCGGAGTAAGAGCGACAGGGTGCTAACCGTTCAGGCAGGTCACTGCTGATTTTTTAGGCACAGGCGCAATGATGGCGGTTTTGAGGCTGACGGGGACTGTAGCAAGCGGCAGTACAGGTTGAAAATATCCAGAAAAACTCCTGCCAGTTGGTTGGCACATAATTTCAGAGTGCGACCCGACACCCTGTCTGGTCCTTCAGCTTTGTTGGTGTTGTCTACAGCTAACTTGGTGCAGCTGCAAGATGAGAGACTGATGCTCTTCCTCCAATCGGGGAAGATTAACGCTCTCTCTGCTGCCAGGTGTGTCAAAGCAAGCATAGACTTCAATTCAATTTTCAATTCAGTTTTATTTATATAGCGCCAACTACAAGTCAAATTGTCTCAAGACGCTTTACAGAACCCATATGCCTGACCCCCAGAGCAAGCCCTAAGGTGACACTGGCAAGGAAAACACCCTTTTAACAGGGAAAAAAACCTTGAGCAGAACCCGGCTCTTTATGTGGGGGGACCCATCTGCCTGCTGGCTGGGCAGGTTGAGAGGGACAGAAGAGGTAGAAAGGTAGAGGGGTAGAGGGGTAGGGATGGGAGAAGAGGGGGGTGGGAAACAAGGAACATATAACATACAGTTGGATACAGTATGATAAGCTATATGATACATACAAAGTACAAGCTAGCATTGAAATTGATTCATAGTTTACTGTTATGATGTATGTATGACTCTGGCATTAAATATACTACATATATAGCTGGTAGTAAAATTCAAACAGTAAGTAGATAAGCATATCAAGTAAAATGAGGGTGATGCAGAGTCGACTGGTGGAAATGGGCAGCTGGAAGCAGTGGGCTGGAGAAGGGTCAGCAGCATCCTACAGATGGAGACTAGGCCAGTTAGTGGGACAATACCCGCAGATCTGAAGCATCCAGCTCTGTGACCAGGGACACTCGGAAAAAGGACACAGGGAGAAACAGAGTGAGTGTAATGCAATAACAGTATATATATTAAATATAAAGGTAGTTGGAGAAGGGCTCAGTGCATCCAGAGAGGTTCCCCAGCAGCCTAGGCCTATAGCAGCATAACTAGGGGAAAAACTAGGGAATGCGTTCAGTTTGTCAGGGAGAGTGGAATAGTGGCTAATCAGCTGATCACTGTGCTTATAGTCCGTTATGGTCCTGATGCCTCTCCGTATACTTTGTGAGATGCTATCAACTGAGGATGCCTCATCAGCCCATACCTGTACGGTTCTGGTGGTTGGTCGTATCCTGCAGATCAGGGATTTATAGGCTGGCATGAGATTCACAGAGATGTGGCTGCAACAGCCTTGTATGCCCCGGGAATGTTACAGTAGACCTGATCCGGGATATTATTGTCTCTTGTTGAAAGTTTATGAAGGCTCTTGTTCATAGCCAGGAAAGTTAGCATTTCTACATGTCTTGGAGAAAGGCTTGCTCTCTTTTTAGAGCAGATGTTCCCTGCTGCATAGAAAATCCGCTCCAATGGGGTGGAGGTTGGAGGGATGCACAGAAAAGATTTAGCTAGCTTTGACAGTGTGGGGAAATGCCCCTCATTTTCGCTCCACCATTTCAGTGGATCCTCCTTTTTAGGGAGTGAGGCCTCTCCAAAGTATAGCCGAACTTCATTTATCACAATTTGGATCTTTCTGTCCTCTTCAGATTCTCCACCCTCATTTTCACTCAAACTGTCTGTGTCAGACTGAAGAAGGGTTTCCAGAGCACTCTTTCTACCTGAACCATTGGCCCTCTGCAGTTTTGCATCCTGTGTCCCAGTCATTTTTGCTTCTTTGACAGCAAGCACTTCAATACTCCCCTGCAGTCTGATGCCATCTTCAGGAGTCAAAAACTTCAGCTTTCTGTATCTCGGGTCCAAGGCAGCCGCAAGAACAACTGGATTTTCTTTGTCTCCTGCAAATACTCCCCCATCTCTGTGTTATCCTTTTTTCTGCACTGGAAATGAAGGATTTTCCTGAGCTTGTTTCAAATTGGCTTTGGTGTACAGCCTGTGTCAGCCCTTTGACCACCTGTGGAAGACCTGAAATGGTTGTGTACTGCTGTCTACTAAGGTAAACAGTAACAGTCTCAAAAGGTGCCAACCCTTGCTTCAATTCTTCAAGCAGCTCGCACTGCTCTGGCTTCAGGTCAAAGTAGTGTTTCCCCTTTGGAGTTACCTCGGGATCTGACAGAGTGGCAGTGAGAGGCTAGCGTTGTTCAAGGAGTCTTTCAGTCATGTGGAATGTACTGTTCCATCTTGTACTGACATCTTGGATCAATGCATTTTGCTTAACATTCATTTGTTCCTGTTTCATCTTTAACTTTGTACTAGCCAGCTCGCTTCTCTTAAAGTGCTCCACTAGCTGCCTAGCAGCACCTAGTGCTCTGCTGATGGTGGTTTCTTTGAGAGCAGTGTTGACTATGAGCTGGAGTGTGTGTCCAGCACAGCAGATAGAGGCCCGTCCATGTTTTTCTTCAAGCAGTCACATTGCTGCCACCATATTGGAACCACTGTCATGAACTACTGCTTTTATTTTGGTGGGCTAGATGTCAAACTTTGCTAAAACCTCTTCCATCCATGTCATTATATTTGCACCAGTATGCCTCTCCTCAAGAGGCATGGTGGAAAGGTTGAAGGTCTTCATCTTCCAATCTTCACTCGGGAAATGGCAAGACACTCCAAGGTAACCCTCTGTTGCACCACTGGTCCACACATCAGCAGTCAGTGTGAGGAAACTGTTGACACCCCTGAGCGTCTCCTTTACCTTGAAGACATGATTTGGAAGAATAGTAAGCATTATGAAGAAAATTATATACAGTATTTTTTTTCACCATTAACAATATTTGTCAGTTTATGCATCAAGCTTTAAGTTTACTTGCCAATTCAATAATTCAGTTATCAGACCCATACTCTGTGTCGGTAAATCCACCGTATTACTGGAAATACTAAAAAAACACACCATTACAGCAAACTTTGAAGAACCAAGAGCGAAATTTCTTCAACAGGGTTATGATCTGGGGTTGGTCAGGTTCAGCAACGTTATGTTCACAAAGAAAGAGGTCAGCTGACTACCTGAAGATACTGAATAAACCCTATAACAAAATGGGAGTAAAGGAATGTATAAAGACAAAGAAATTACCCTTCAAATGAGGAAACAAGGCAGGAGTCAGAGCTGCACAGAAGGACCTCAACCAGCAGCTAAGAACACCACGGCTGCACCATAAGAAGAGGGCAGAACAGGAGCTGTCCAATTCCAATACAAAGAAATTGTGGCACTCTATCCGAGACATGACCAACGTGGACACCAAAAGGAAGGCCTTGTTCACTTATAATGAAACAGCCAGAGCAAATGAGTGAAATAACTTTCATTCACATTTTGAAATGGACAATGGTAGGGAAAGCAATGCAATTTTAGAGAATGTATGTTGCAGTGGGGATGAGGACAGAATTATTATTGACCTTCAATTTGTCACCAGAGTTTTTAAAACCATGAAAGTGGGAAAAACAATGGGACCTGATAACATATCCGCTTTTCTTCTCAAAACATTTGCAGAAGAGCTTTCACCAGTTTGGCACAGACTTTTTCAGCTCTCCATGGACACACACTCCATACCAGAGCTTTGGAAAAAGTCTATCATAATTCCAGTGCCTAAAAACGCATGTCTCCAGGTGGACAATGATTATCGACTGGTGGCTTTCACCTCTATTGTCATGATATCTCTGGAGAGACTCCTAATAGGTCTTTTACTCACAGAGGTGGAGCCATTGCTGGATCATTTTCAGCTTGCTTATTCAAAGAAACACAGCACTAGTGATTCCGTGGCTACTGTGATGCACTTGGTTTTAAAGCATCTAGAAAAGCCTGCAGCATATGCCAGACTGCTTGTTATCGATTTTAGTTCTGCTTTTAATTCTGTACAACCACACATTCTTCTTTGAAAAAAAATGGTCTAGCTGCAGGTCAACCCATTTCTAATTAGGTGGTATCACTCCTTCCTTTCAAACTATTCACAGCAGGTGAAATTCACCTCTGTCCTCTCCAGCACAGCTGTAAGCAGCTGGGGTCCCCCAAGGTTGTGTCAGTTCACCCTTCCTCCTCACTCTGTATACCAACTGTGCCAGCATTCAGTCAAATCAGTTTGTCATCGAGTTCCCTGATGATGCTGTTCTTCTCAGTTTGCTCACCCATAATGCAGGCAGTCATAAAACTGCAGTGGATAAATTTGTTGACTGGTGTGACACCAATAGACTGCAGATAAACATGGAAAAAACTGTTGAGATGTTGTTTGACCCCAAATCACTAGGAGACCATAGTCCAGTGTCCACACATGATAACGGCATTAAACAGGTCACTTCTTTTAAGTACCTAGGTGTGCACATTGATAGCGACTTGAGCTAGCGCATGCAGGTGACAAGAGTTTGTGCCAGAATCCATCAGCGCCTCCATTTTCTGACTTTTTGGTGTCCGTAGAGAAATCATGGTGATTTTTTAATGTGCAATCATCGAGTCCATATTAAGGTATTGGATCGCCTGCTGGTTTGGGGCTGTCACAGTTAAATCGAAAACACAGATTCATAACCTGGTCAAGTTGACAAGCAAGATCATGGGTACTCCTGCTCCACTCATGCCACAAAAACTGTTTATACAGGCCACAATCAGGCAGGCAAACAACATTCTCTCTGACTCATCACATGTCCTGTTCACAGAGTATGAACTTTTGAATTCTGGCAGAAGGTACAGAGTCCTGCTGTGCAGGCTCAACCGTCTTAAAACCTCCTTCATCCCCCTCTCAATCAAGCACATCAATGAGCAGTTAGGTGCAGCTACCAAAGAGAGGTAGCCAAATGGTGGGCACATAGAGTTGTCTGTATGTGTGTAAGTATGTATGTATGGGTGTGTGTGTGTGTGTGTGTGTATTCTAGGCTTTTTATATTATTTTAACTTATTTTAATTTATTTATTATATATCATGTATCTTATGTGTTTAGTAGTATGTGTTCTGTTTTATGTGTTGCTGTGCAGCTGTTTTACCTTTGTCTAGAACAAATTTCTCCCACTGGAGATAATAAAGTAAACCTTGACCTTGACCTTGAATGACCAGGTCTTTTGATAAATGGAGCTTTTCTTCCCTGATGGCACAGGCATATTCTGAGATGACAATGCCAGGATTCATGGGGCTCACATTGTGAATGAGTGGTTCAGGGAGCATGAAACATCATTTTACACATCTAAGTACCACTGAGAATCTTTGGGATGTGCTGGAGAAGACTTTGCGTAGCGGTCCGACTCGCCCATCATCACTATAAAATCTTGGTGAAAAATTAATGCAACTCTGGACAGAAATAAATGCTGTGACATTGCAAAAACTTATCGTAACAATGCCACAGCGAATGAGTGCCATACTCAAAGCTAAAGGCAGTCCAACAAAATATTAGAGTCTGCAACCTTTTTTTGTGTGTGTATATCCCTCTCACAATATGTCTGAAACTTTTTCTTCATTTTCTGGGTTACTAGTTGCCATCCTTTCTTATATAGGATTGGTTGGCTAAAACTGAGTAACAAAACATATGACAAAGACAAGGTGTTTGAAATGTATCCTAATGTAATGTAAGATGATTCCTTCAACATGTAAATGAGGATGCAGTTTAGTTGTGACGGAATGTCATTTTTGGGAGACAGGGCTGTGTTGAAAGTCTGATCATGATGTAAAGTTTTTTCAGCCTATATTTGTTGACATTCATTTTTCAAATTGCTCTCTGAGCCCAGCTACTGTCTAGCTATTGTTAGTTTTAGTCCTGAGAGTTAGTTCTGGTTTTCCATTTGGCCGTTTAGTTGACAGTTGGGTAATCTCACCAGAAGTATTTCGTAGTTACTTTCCTGGCTTGGTATTGCTGATTTCTGGTTTGTTTATTATTTTTGTCTCTGTTTGACTAGACTCTGGTATTTGTTTTCCCACGAGCCCCACAGGGGGCTCTGTTGAGTTTAGCACCATTCAGTTCTGTAGTTTGCATAGTTCTGCTTCCTATTGTAATTTAGTTTTATTGTAATAAAACCTGCTCTATATGTCAAACCTGTCTGCTGTGTTATCGTTGCTCTGCACCAGTCTCTGATCTCAAGTCTGTACCACTGTTAGTTTTAAGGTGAAGCTAACATAGAGCATTTCTCTGGTTGATTTTCAAATTCTTGCCAGTAGTGAATTGGTGTGGCCACCCAGCAGTACACCTCATCCTACACATCTGGGTCACTTTACATTGTATGATTCCTGCACTCAAAATGAGTTCCACTCACACTAATATAGTCATCACTTGCTTTTTTTTTTTCTTTTCTAATAATACTGAGTGGGACTCACCCATGATGGCAGAGCTTTCAAAAAATAAATATGGAACATGGTAAAGCATGATAATTTATTCAACATCCTGCATCTCCAGGGCCAGTTCCAGTGTAATCAAAATGATGAGAAATTACACACGAAGTAAACTATTACCTCTTACTGCTTTAAGTGGCTAAAAAGACATGCCTTGAATACTGACAAGTTGTGTATAATATAATGCACATTGTTTTAATTATAAGTGCTAACATATTCACGTCAAATGCAGGAACCATTTGTGTGCAGATGAAACAATTCCCATTAGTGGCTTTAAGCTGATAAATAATGCTGGCAGGGTTGATATTTTTAAACTCCTCTATCATTTGCTGATGGAGAGATGATAATTTATGGTCATCAGGTAATGCCTTTCCAAATGGACACTCCAATTTGCATGACTGTTATTAAAATGGATAACAAAAAACTTGTTCTAATGAATTAATAGTCAGCAGTTACCTGGAGTGATCTCCTCTGCTAGGAACAGATTGAAGTTTTAACACTTTCAGAATGACCACTTCGATGTGGAAATGTTACCTGAGGAGAAAGAGAGCTGACAGAAAGCTCTTTATGTCCCTCGTCAATGTCATTCTCTTCTTTAGCAAGTCATTTATTAGCAAATGAGTCTTGACATAACGCTCTTCAACCCAAAAAGAGTCATCGCTTCTAATTATATATAATGACATCACATCAAAAAGTGAACAGTATGACAGAAAAGTACATTTTTATGCCATCAAATATTTATTTGTTATCCCATTAGTCGTATGAATCTGTCGATGAAGAGCTTTCATTTAATCAACCAATCACTATCATTACCTAAAATCCTTCAGAAAGCACAGTTTTAGTATTGTGCTGTCAAACTGTAAGAATCTTTTTTTTTTGATTAAATGAGAATCTCATCCTTTTTCTGTAGTGCAGATTGATGCTGACACAATACAGAGCCACAGACCACTCCAGTATAAGAAGTAATACATTTTCTCATTTAGACTGCAATGAAATGAAGGAAAATATGATTAAATACCAACTGTTGCTGTGTGGATGTTTTCTTCACATATCCAACCACTGGGTTCACTACTTAAATACTTCTCTTATCAGTTCTAAACAAATTAAGATTTTGTCTTTTCTAAAAAAAAATAAATAAATAAATAAATCTTCTGTAATTTTGCACAACAAAAAAATGCATTCCTTTTTTCCTCTTGCCACTATTTTTATTATTAAATTTTAGTTATTATTAAATTATTTAGGAAAACATTCCCCATATCACTGCCATCGCCAATATTCAATTAGATAAACAGTGAAAATAAACCAAGACAGTTTGTCTACAGCCACTCTGAAACTGAATTTCTACACATCAGTTTAGATGATAATCTGACCATTTCAGACTAAATTTACAAACACAGCAGTGTATGACAGAGAGAGCTGGTCAAGATAACTTGCAAAAAGCAGAAATCATGTCAAGCCATTTTACATTTTAAATCAACTCTGTAATTCCACTTTCATTCCACATTATTGTTTTATACTCCATCTCTTGTAACAATGTTTTTGTCTCATATCTCCTAAATCTCCCTCAACACATGCACCACTGATTAGTAGTTCTGTTGAAGTCTAATTTAAGACTGACTTACTCAAACTGCTGTAAACGTGGCAGCAAACAGAGTTGGTGAGATCAAATGTGCAAGATAACATTTAGATGGCAATTTTAAACAGGAAATGTATTTTCTTAATTTCTCCAGTACAAATAGCAGAACCAATAACATTTGAGCTTAGTAAGACTACACAACTCTTTAATGAATAGATTAAACAAACAAAGAAAAATTTTTGCATAAATGCAAGAATAAGCCATATAATGCATTGTTCAATTTAATACACTCAAAGATTTTGCATGTTGTCTAATTTGACCAAAATTTTTTTCTAAGTACATAGTACCAATAATTTCAGTTCTTTTGGTAGCATTTGGCAGCATTTTATCACAGACTAACACTTAATACTCATGGGCAGACCAAAGAGGTAACCCAGGGAGCCATCTCCAGACTTCAGTGACATACTCTTGTATTTGTCACTTCTCACTATGACAACTGCATGTTGGAACTTTCTTTTTTTTCTCTTCTATATGGATCACAATAGCCGTGATGCATTGAAAATAAGGTATAAATAACAGTTTTAAGGTTTGTGGTGCATATCAATGGTGGGATCTTTGAGGTTCTTCTAAGTTGATAGAATTAAAATTGTGCAACTAAGTTGATATGATTAGTGAAACTGAGAATGCTGTCAAATACAACAGTTTTCTGCACTGCGGAATGATATGTTGGGAACAATACACAAATTTTTCAGTAATTTTCGGCCGGGTAACATCAGCCTCTATTAAAGGAGTCTGAGCTTTTGTGGGTATAATTGTAAAAAATTTTTTAAAAATGAATAGTCCATGTGTTGTTGGCTGTTTAAAAGAGAAAGGATCTCAATAAAATCATTGAGGTCAAAAATTATGTTTTGTCTTCGAGAAATCCATGCATGTTTGAAACAGAACTGGACCAAGTAGAGCTCAAAGTCAACTCATGCTTCCCATGATTGCATGTCAACAAGGGGCTGCAAATGTAGGTGTGACGTAAATTTCACTCGTCATCCACCCAAGTTCGCGTTCATCTGGACATCCATGCGCAGCTTAAAATTTGTTACCGTACAGACTGTCTGCACTGCGCACACACCAGGAAAACAAATGGTGCTTGAAACAGTGTGAATACAACCATGTGCTTGTCCAATTTTAAAGTTTGCATCCGACCTAATGGACCCCATGAATCAGCTTTTAGGTAGAGAACCTGTAGTGGCCAAAATTATCGTAAAAAGTCCTTGAGTTTTTAAGTGTTAAGTAAGTGTTTGATTCAGGATTTAAACCAATAAAGAATCAATAATTATCAGGTTGGAATATTCAGCATGGCCACATAGTAACACTATTTGACACTATTTTGCTGTTTTACAGATATAGTTTGTCAGCTTACAGGATAAAATAAATTAAGTGACAAAAAATTAGAGGTGAGTTGGAACTACCTTTCACTATGGTTTCGACAACTTTATTTCTCTTTTTGATGGACTCTTTGCATCGTCCGGGAGCAAGTGAGGAGCTGTCTGTTTACAGCTAAATCATCACTGTCACTACAAGAGAGAAGCAAAACTGTAGCTGAGTAATAATGAGACTTGGCCATCTTTGAACAAGTATATTCTAAATTAATCACAGTTAACCACCCCCCCCCACCCCCCTGTCCCCTGTGCTGCTAATCTCTCTCTCTGCCTTACATTCTCCACGTGTTTCTAAGACGGCAAAGTCATTGAAGAAAATTAATTAAAAATTAATTAAAAATTCAGGTTACATAATACTTTTAGATTCATGCCTCCCCATCAGTCAGCACGGGATAATTTCCATCACCAAAAAAAATCTCTTCTCCTCACACACTGAAGACTGAGCCCTTTAGATGCAAGGTGTTAGGGACCAAGCAGCAAAGCAGGGACACAAGAGAAACGTTCAAACTTTCAAGGCTTTATTTTGCCAACGGAAACTGTCCATAGAATGCTCAAGATTGCAAAAGATTAAAATACATCAGCAAAGAAAAAGGGTTGGCTGCAATCCAGGCTACACGCCAGCGAGTCTTGGAGACGTACAGGTCCTGGGGAGATGGAAGGTCACAATGCTCTGAAGTCTGTCTGTCCTTGGCAGTGGCCCCAGTGTACCACACGGTGATGGAAGAGGTGAGGATGGACTTGATGATGGCGGTGTAGAACTGTACCGTCACTTCGGGTGGCAGCTTGAGTTTCCTAAGCTGCCGCAGGAAGTGCAACCTCTGCTGAGCCTTCTTGATGAGGGAGCTGATGGTCGGCTCCCACCTGAGGTCCTGGGTGATGGTGGTGCCCAGAAGTGGAGTGAGTCCACAGTGGTTATAGGGATGTCAGTCAGGGTGATGGGGGGCAAAGAGGCTGGGGCTTTCCTGAAGTCAATCCTCATCTCCACTGTCTTCTGAGCGTTGAACTCCAGGTGGTACATACTGATTTAATGACCTAGTATATACAATAATATAATTTAAGTTATTGTATTTTATATTGTATAATTTCATATTTTAATTTAAGTTTAAAATATCTTTGATATCGTTAGATACAGTCAATAAATAATGTGAAGTTAAAAAAATATTTTAACCAAAACTGTGTTAGTGATTATTTGTTTGAAGTGAAAAAGAAGCATTACTAACACTGCAAGTTGTTGATGGGTCCATCACACAAGGGAAGAGGATGGCTGATCTATTCCTCTTGCAAAGCTGATTCTGTACATTTGTGGAGAGATTTAAACATCTGATCTGTGTTTGACAGAAGCCCAGAAGCTGGAAGTTGAGCTGCTCATATATTTCAAAAGGTTGGTGGCTTTCAGGCATGCAACTTAGTGTCATTTGGCTTAGTTAAATTGAGTTCATCCTTTATTTCAGTCACAATTTAGGTTTACTCCTATAATTTTCTGTTTGTCCTGCTTCTGGGTTACCATTAATACATTGTTAACCTAATTTCTCTCAGTTTCTCTGAAAGCGACTGGAGACATAGACAACTGTCACGCCCTCCACCTCAACTACTGCTTAACTGGCAGTACTCCCTCCTTTCCCCTGTGGGTTTGAATGAGGTGTGTGCATGTGTTTCTCTTCCGTACAGATCTGGTTGAATAGTCAGCCAGGAGTACCTCATCTGTTCATTGTTTTACACCTCCCATACAAGAAAGCTTTTGAGTCACTACCCAATGCTGAACTGTTGTTCTACACATTGTTAGTCGACTCAGGGCAGGCCAGTCCAGTTCAACCATTGTTTCTCTGTCCAATCATGCTGTGCTGTTCCCCGTTGGATTTCCTGCCTCATGCTGCATTCCTCCCTCAATTGCCTGGATTTCTGTCTGCCATCTCCCTCTGCATGAGCTTCCAGCCGAAGAAGCACACTCCCAGATTCCCCAGCCATGACACACATTTCCTCTGCTGCTTCCCCTGACTTCGCTTCCCTATTTTCACTGACAGTTAAGTAGTTAGTTTTGTTTTTGGTGCCAGTGTCTGTTTGTATTAATATCCATGCATTTGTAAACCTGTTGATAGTATCTATTTCCACCATGTTAAGGTGACAGTAGTGCAGTTTGCTGTGTCTTGTTGTTGCGGCATGTGCACGTGTGAATCTGTAGTTAATTCCTTGTTCTATGCTGTGAGCATTTAGAGTCGCCTTTGTAAATCTGTTACCTGTGTCAACTTTTCTTGCCTGGTGTTGCTTGGTCCTGGTTAGTCTCCACTTGAATTCTGAAAAATTATTTGCACGTCGTGTTTCTAGTATTGTGTCCCTCATGGGCTTCTGTAGATTATGTGCTTCCCTCTTTGCTAGTGTAATTCCCCGACCTGTTAATGTCGCCTTTTCCCCACTCCCCTAACATATCTGTGTGCTTGTGTTGTGGCATTTAAAGATTGAACAAATGTTAAAACTAGGCAAATAAGTGTAAAATCAGAGATAATTTCCAATAAGACTGGAAAATCTAACGTGTCAACCAAGTTTATGTAATACATTAAATAATCCGGTGAAAACTGCAACCCTCCAGAAGTCCATATAAGACAACAAAGCTGGAAGTGCATGCCCTTTCTTTGTCTGCACACGTGTGTTGAGACCAAGGTCACGCTGAGCTACGCAGAAATAATGTGAACCTAGCAGAAATAAAAAAGAGGAGGTTGTCCAACTTTTGATACAATTACATCCTATACATCCTGATTGGGTCTTAACATGATGGATGGTGGTCGTCTAGAATGGAGGGGAGTGTTTAGAGGAAATTTGCATCGGTATATAAGACGCTGTAACGCTTTGTGTAGTTAGTTAAAATCTCAAGATTGTGCCCATATTCGTTCCTACAGCCCTGTATTGAATAAACATTATTTGCATCAAATTCTGAAGACCGCTTGAAAACTCTTACTTGAAAACTTTTTGAGGACTCCAACTTTTGATCCAAAATTGATTTTTGACTACGTGTGATGAAGCTGCCTGATCATCACCGGCCTTTAGCAGGCAGACTGAGTCACAGCACTTGAACTCTGACTTTGCTGTGAATAGGTAAAACTTTTACTGTGCCCTGTAACGGAACTGTACATTGTTGTCTCTTTTTGAATCTGCAGATCTATGAATCCTGGCCTCTCTCCAGGCACCACTCCACTGCTCACAGCAGCTGGAGCACACCAGCTCACTTTTGACTCTTCTCGAACACTGTAACTGTGTGCTGTAACTGTATTAAGCCATAAATCCCCAGAGTCTGAATCTGTCCTTTTGAAACTGTCATCGATCTGCTGAAGGTTTAAGGTGGAAATAAATGCCCAGCCATGGTGTTGCCCGTTTTATTTTTTATTCATGATTGTCTTCCACCATATACAAACTATTATGTAGACATGTTAAAAATGTAAAAAAAAAAAAAAAAAAAAAAACTTGAGTCTTTAAATTATTGAAATGAAATTAGGTTCGGCCTGAAATGTTGAATGGAATAGAATCAATTACAGAAATTTGAATTTGAAGCATAGTGTAATGGCAAAGTCAAGTTACAGTGTGAGCTGAAGTAGCAAAGCTGAAGCTTTGAGGGCAACTGTTTCTTTTAAGTGTAGTTAAGTGAATTTGATTAGACACAGTCACTTATTTTCATGTGTACCAAAATGAATTTGAAATGGGATGTAGTGACCTGCTACAGGACTGACTGAAGTGCATTGCAGCTATAAAGTAAGAACCTAGCTTTGCCAAAATGTGATAAACTGCAGTGTCAGTTTCTGTATTGTTGCCAAGATAACATTCAGCAAATTTTTGAAGTTTTACTTTTGGGGCATTTTTGCCTTTATTGAATAGGACAGTAAGCGAGAGACAGGAAACATGGGTAGAAGAGTAGGGGAATGACATGCAGTAAAGTGCCATGAGCTGGATTTGAATCCATGATCACTGCATCAGGGACTATAGCCCCTGTTCATGGGGCACCCATCCAGCCAGCTGAGCTATCTGGGCACCCAATATTAATCAGATTTTTAAAATGTTAATGTAAATGTTAAAACAGTTGACTGAAACAAATCAGGATTCATGATGTTGTCTGTACAGGCTATGTTACATATAATAGACAGTTGAAGAAATCTGAGTCTTCAGGAATTGTTTTCAATTATCTAAGTTTGGATTGAAAGGCATTTTCCACCTCTTGAAAAAATAATATATGTTTTTTTTTTTTTTCAAATTTGGGTAATTGTTTTTCAAATTTTGATAATGTGATGCTTCAAAATGCAAATAGATCAGATTAGGTTTTTTAATTCATCACATGCACATACAATACGGCAGTGACATGCAGTGTCTGTCCACCAAGCTTTATAAATAAAAAAATGTTAAAATAGGTAAAAATGTAAAATACTAAGGAAAAATACAAATAATACAAATAGGTAAAACCACCACTCCAGAGTAAAAAAGTCCTCATGATGTTCAGTGACTGTCTTTAAATCAGCCAAGTTATTTTTCAATTCCACCCTTAGTAAAGCAACAGGTTTTGGTAGATAATAACAGTTAAATATTAGTAGTGCCTCAGGAATTGAACAGAACTAACCTAACTTGTCATTTTGTGAAGATGTCATTTATTTTTTGCTATTTTTTTTTATTTTATCATTTGGCAATACCAGAATTACTTGAGTAATTTTTTGGATGACTACTTTTTACTTCTACTGGAGTGATATAATTTTGAAGTAACACTACTCTTACTTGAGTACAATTTTTGGCTACTCTACCCACCTCTGTCAAAAACCCAAAGACACACAAGGTCTACATCCTACTAATTCCCCTCCACTGCTGCAATATGGAGTTATAATAGTGCTTCAGTGTGCAGCCTAGGAGGCATGGCTACATGTTTCCAAGAGTTTAAAGATGTCATAATATTAATTGCTTCATTTAGAGTCACAATGCACTATACACTTGGATTTGATCCTAACATCTGCCTGCTCCCAAGTACCTGGAATGAAGTCTACAAAAGGAATTAAATAACTTTTCAAACTTTTAATTGCAAGTAGCAATGAGTGCAGTGAGTGTGCCAACAAGTGAAATGAACTGAAATGCCTTACTTGCAGCATTCAGAAACCTCAATGTGTTGTTGTTCCTGTGTATATATTTTCCTGGAAATTTGTACTCACACCCAATGGAATTTTACCCCACTCTGAAATAACAGCATAATTTCAATTCTGAAAAAATAACTCCTTAATTCTAACAATATGATTTATTCAGTGTGGCACGCCCATTCATTCTTTATTACTAAATAATACCATATATAAAAGGTACTGAACAGCAAATATTTTATTGGGTGTCATAAAGATATATATACTATAAATTGTGTAACAGGGTCACTCCTCCAGAAAATAAAATAAAGACCTGATTAATGTGAGGTTTCATCTCTCCGCTTTTCCTCATCACAGCAGAGTAAAATAAATAGAAATAAGCCATGCAGCTGTTGAACCCGTCTTTATTTTAGATTAGGAACCGTTAGTTTAAAAGTTTTTTTTTTTTTTTTCAAATTTCCAGAGGTGTTGAGTGCTGGCTAGATGCCCCTGATTTGCATCAAGTAGCCCAAACATTATTTTTATGCAAATGAGCGGCAATCAGAGGGACACCTTGTCCCTGAAATGCAGCACAGTGGTACAAGAACACATTGCTGACACAGTCACAGCTGACTATGTGGACAGTGAACGGAGAAGGGTAGAAATTCTGAATCCTGGACAGGTACTGCACCATCATGCTCCTTAAATGCCCATTTATGACTCATTTGAAGAGCTGTGTCTGTGGTTGACATTTGTATTGTTTAGGGTATATAGATAAGCTAAATTTCAGAAATAGCTCAAATGCATCAGTTTTGGACAATTTTTTGCAGAGGTGGTCATGATGCAAATATTCCATATCAATTATTTTCTGCAGGGAAGAGTCTAGAGCAGCTCTTAGCATGCATATTTCAATTCAGTTTGTCTATTCTTTGTAAAAGACCATTACAGGGGCAGTCAGAGAACCCAGGTGCACAGAAACTGGGAGACAGGAGCTATATCGGAAAGGGCTTTATTTAAACCAAACAAAGAACTAAAACCAATATAGTGAAGGGAAAACCAAACTGAGGGGGAAACTAAACCAAACTGACTAACAATCTTAAACTCAAAGTTAAACTTTATCTAATAAACAAAAGGGCAGAAAATCATTAATGGAAAATTACTTACACAAGCAGGAATAAGTGGCGAGGGGAGAGACAACTGAGACAAACTGAAAGGGTGAAATTACTAAGTCTAGTAAATACTTAAATTAACAGTACGTGATCTAAGGAAATCAATGTGAATAAACTAAGGATACGCTAACAAAACAGGAAATACTCAAAATGGGGGAACTAGACTAACGGGGAAGGCAGGATCAGGGAAGCTGGAGTGGAGCTTGCGGCAAACAACACAGGCTCGGAAAATGGCAGGCTAGAGAAGGAGCAGGGACTGGTGGGAATTCAGGGGATGAATAAATTCCAAGCGGGGCTGTAACAGTCTGGAGGCAATGCAGGGAGCGGCAGGAATCCAAAGGGTGAGCTGAGTCCATACAAGGATCTGGCAGTCTAGAGATGAGGCAGGGAACGGTGGGAGAACTGAGCCCATGAGAGGATCTACAGTCTATGATCTGGCAGGGAGTGACTGAAAGAGCCGGGTTTATAAAGCAGGAAGTGATATTGTGAACAGGTGAGCTGACTGAACTAATCACCACAGCTGAACCTCATTGCTGCAATAGGCAGAGTGCAAGCAGCTTGGGAGATGCAGTGAGAAGAAAGACAGGAGACAGAGACAGAAGAGAGAGAGAGAAATGACAGCTAAACAATGGGAGGCAGTACTTAAACTAATAAATACCTCCTGCCCCTGCTGCCTGATGCAGCTTATGTTTGTGTTGAGGGTGCATTTTTACCAGGGCAAGGCTGGCAAATATATTCCCTAACACAGATCCTTCATGTCCTCATTATCGAGGCCAACCTGCAGATCACATACACGTGTTCTGGTCTTGCCCTAGACCTTTCTACATTTCGGTCCAGGATTTTTGGTGCATATACTAAGATGTTTCATATAGACATCACTCCCAATCCCATGTGTGCCTTATTAGGATAAAGCCGGGAGATTCCTTAATTAAAGAAAATGCTCATGTAGGAATAGCATTCACCTCCTTAATAGCCAGACGCCTCATACTTCTTCATCACACATAGTACAGTCACATATGTAAGATCTGGGCCTTGAGGCTAAAGTGAGGACTGGGGTGGGATGCAGTGGAGTGGGCAGGGCATGGGAGGAGAATGGCAACATACTGCAGTAGATGTTCTATGCTTTTATATAATAAAAATAATAATCAATTTCATTTGTAGTGCACTTTTCATTTAAGCAAAATCTCAAAGTGCTACATTAAAAATATAAAAGGATAAAAACAAAACAAGCAGGTAAAATAAAAATAAGAAATAAAAAATTCAGGGACACATTTAATTAAAAGCTTTGTTAAAAGAAAGGTCTTTGGGCCTTTTCAAAAAAAAAAAAAAAACATGCACCGTCTGTGGAGCTCTCAGGTGGGAGGGAGAGAGATCCAGATGTATATTTTCCTACCTGGAATGTGTGCTGCAAACAAAATTCATTATAGTGTTAAGTTAATAAAAAAAAACTAAAAACTGTCCAAAAAAAAGTTTGATTCTAATAATTAGACTGTCATTGTAATGTCTTCAGATTGTCACCATCTGTCACGGTTTGCAGACTGAGAACCAAGGGGGAGACTAATGAAGATGAGGGGATCGGAGGCTTGGTGCAGAATGTGTTATTTTACAGGTTATGAAGTAACCAGATGAACTACAATATAAAGGGAACAAAGACAGAAACCAAACTAACAGGAATGTGAACTGGGGAGGGGTAAGGGACAGCTAACTAAACAACAGGCTAGGGTAACAACAGAAACTGAATACTGAAAACCAAGAACACCAACTCACAGGGGGCCAAGGAAAAACTTAACTGACAGAGTGGCCGGGAAGGGGGCAAGCAGGAAAACCAGATAGGTAGTTCAGAGTCCAGAGGTTGTGGCAACAGAAAAAGGTAGAGAAAGAGCCATGATGGAGAACAAGACAAGGAACCAGTCGGAACATGTATCATAGTTGATGATCTAACACTCTGAGTGTTATTAAGTGAGAGGTAACTGGTGGCTGGTAAGGCAGCGTCTGATCAGGTGCTGCTGATTGCTGCTGATGAGGCAGCAGTTCAGAGCAGGGAGAGAGGAAAAGGAGGAACAGAGACAGGCAGCAAATTAGGAGCTGGGACAGGGATCCTGACACCATCTTTAATCCCACTATCTGTGATGTGAAAACATCTGATATCACATAAAGACTGTGACCTGGTCATAGTTGGTTATGACGCTCTTGCTGCCTGCTGTATCAGCTAAAGAGGTATTCACAGTGGATGACAGCATCTCGCTTGAAGCAGTATAACTGACATTCAGCATCAGAACTCAGTCTCAGCTTCTATCATCTTTCCCCGCTTAATTTTGAGACAAGAACAAAACAAACAAACAAACAAAAGGAAAATTTAATTCAATGAAACAGGGCAATGTATAATATAATTTAAACATTAAGAATCCTTCCAACTACTGGTGTCCATAATGGACACAACAGTAACCAAGTAATTTATGAAGCTTTGAAAGTCTAATGTTTCAGCTTATTTAAAATTCGAAAGGAAGGGATAAATGAAGTGATACGTCTCTCATTGGGAAGCTTCAAACAGCTTGTGAGTGAGTGCTTGCAATTAGTTCACAAGTTTTTTTCTTTTTAATGCTACTATACATCATGCAGAACATTTTGTAGTCTGTCAATAATCCTGAAAAGACTAGATTTGAAGACACATCCTGAATGACAGAATGAATCTCAGAGCAAGTCAATGGAAGAATCAGACTTGAAAATCCAACACAGATGTGAAAAAACTATTGGTGGAATGCGATTAAATTTTTAAAATCTAATTAATTAGAAGCTTTGTAATTAATTAATTGTGATTAATTGCATTTTTGTCAAATAACAATATTTGACACATTAAGCAAAGTTTTCAATTCAAATAAGTTTTGGTTGACGACTGAATCAATGAATATACATGAACTTAAACAACAAAAATTTGTATGTTTCATTTATATGCATCGGTGCATTTTTCATCTGTCTACTGCATTCACAGATTACTGCAAGCTCAAGGTGTAATCATAGCTATTATATTCTACATTTTAAGACTTCTTGTAAACTCAAGCACTTTCAATGTCTTGAAAAGTGGTCTATTGTGGGCTGGCTACACTCTTTGCCGGTACCAGGACTGTCGTAGCTAAATGTAAGGTGCATTGCCCTCGAGCTCTTTTGCATAAAGTAGTTTCATTTATGCAAGCGCAGCACAGTGAGCAGAGGTCCGGCACATTGCGAAACTTTCATTAAACATCTAAATTAGCTGTCATTGAACTGAAACAAGGACAGAGTCAACAGCTTATTTCTCGCCTCGCATTCTTTCCACCATGTTCGTCCTACGTTTCTGCGCTGATTCATTCTTTAACGCGACTGGCAAACAGATTTTAGGTGCATTACCGCCACCTACTGGGCTGGAGTGTGCATCAGTGTTAACAATGTGCCAGAAATTAGGGAACCAAGAAAGATGCGATTAAATATATTTTTTAAGGCGTTATTTTTTCTGTAATTAATTCATTGTAATTATTGTGTTAAAATCCCAGCCCTAGAAAAAAAAAACAATCCCCCCTTATGTCATGAGCACATTGACCAATGTGACTTGAATAACAATCATATCTGGAGTTAAAACAAAATGCTTCATTGTGTGTCTCCAGGAGAAAGTACCTTACAGACCCTTCTTAAAATAATCAGCTTTATACCATGCAGATCCACATTGTGGGAAAGACACACCAGATGACACACGACAGGCAAAAGTATTGTAATTCATAGGGACATTGAAACTCTGTAGAGGGATGATTCTCTGTGATGCACAAAAGTGACAATTGAAAAAACAGGCTATGTATGGTATTGACTGCCTGTCGAGAATCGACAATCGAGATGATTGCATCAAAATGTACAGCAGGATCCTCAAGCAAGCCTTGATACTGACCAGGTGGAATCAATAGTGAGCAGTGTGTGCGGGTCAGAATGTACAGTAACATCTATGTGACAAATATCTGTCATGGCCTGACCTGGCTTCTCTGCCTTCTATCTCCTCCTGCTCTCTCTCTGGCTCTGTCTCTCACCCTCCCTCTTCCCTCCTCTCCTCCTTACTTGTCTCCTTCTTTCCTTTCTCCCTCTCCTCTCTTTCTCTGCTCCTTCCCTGTGTCTCTTCTCCCTGATCAGCCTCTGTCCCACTCTGGTTCGTCCCTCACTAGTCCTTCTGTCCCCCCTGTCTGTCTGTGTTTCTCTCTCCCGGTACCTCCCCCCTCCTCGCTATGCCCCTGGCCACATTGGTATTATTGAATTATGGGACACAGCTGCGGAGGAAGTGCAGCTGCGGTTGATCTCTCATCAGCTCCCAATAAAGCCAGGCTCGTCCTTTCCCTCGCCACCAGATCGTAGCGTCCGCTACACCTTGTAGTGAGTAGCTCAGATAGCCTCATGATCAGTTGTTTCAGTTACCGTGCTTAACCTGACTTTCTTGTCTCTTCTTAGCTCTCCACCGGCTCGACCGGTCCGCTGCCATCCTGTCTGCCTGCTCTACCTGTCATGTTGCCTGCCTCTGTCGTCGGTTCCTTCCCGGCTTTCTCCTCCGGCATCCGCTGCCAATCCCCACGGTACATCCAGCCGCCGCCGTTCTCCGCGGCACGACCAGTAGCGCCGGTGTGCGTCCTCTGGACCGCCGATTTCCCGACCCTGCCAGCCCCCTCTCCCTCAGTTAGCTCCTTGGGCTCTGTTTTAGTTTATGGAGTTGGCCTGCTTTTGTTGACCTTTGTAAAAATAAACGCCTTTGCTTAAACCTGTGCCTGACTGAGTGTTTGCACTCTGGGTTCAAACCCCCAACCCCGTGACAATATCAAAGCAATAGAATCTAATATCAGTTCTGTATTGAACTCAGTATTGTTATACTGATATGTCATACAGTCCCATGAAGATGTAAAAACGGTCTCTCAGATCTTTTCTGGGCATTTTTTTATTTCATAAAGGATGTAAATCTTTGCAAATACACTGTTGACATGAGGTTAACTATAAATATTATGGAGGACGGCATTTGGGTAACTTGCTTACTGTTGCAAGGACATTTAAAGCAAATTAGCAGAAAATGAACACTCACCAACTCATTTACATGCAGTATGGCTGCTTGTAGCTGCAGTGTATCTAAAACAGCAGACTGGTGCTGTGCTCCTGGTCAACAGTGGTGATTGCCTGCCTATAGTGGTCTGAGGCGCAATAAACAGTGAACCAGTCACAAGGTGTTGGGGAATGTGCTAGAACAAGTCTGACTTACAGCATCTCCAGGATCTACAGCTAATGCCTTGGTGTCAGATAACACATCACCTTCAGAGGCTCTATAGAGTCAATGCAGTGGGTTAACACACATGCAACGGACCAACTGCTTGTTGTACAATGGTCACAATGTACTAACTCATAAGAGAAAATGGAACCTGAAATGTATTCCAGTTCTAGTTGGTCAATGTTTTTAACCAAAGACACTGAAACAAGAGAAAATAGTGCATTTGTGTAGAATTGTTTTCAGTAGCAGGAATTTCTACATTTGATGTGCTAGAGGGCATTTCCTGCGTCAAGACAATGTATGTAGGACTAAGTCAGAATAAGGTACAGTGTGTGTGTGTGTGTGTGTGTGTGTGTGTGTGTGTGTGTGTGTGTTCATGGTAATAAAGGAACATATCACTCAGTACAGCAATTGTGATACATGCAGCTTAAAGCCATTATTACTGCTGTAATTGTCTACTATCCCAGGTAAAAGGTTTTCCAATCTATGTCTTCAATGCATGATTCATGAAATTAACAGCAGGTCTGTTGTGCCAACTTTGACTTGCATAGAATTGTTCATCCATTATCTACACTCCGCTTACTCCTCATTAGGGTTGCGGAGGGGCTGGAGCCTATCCCAGCTGACTAGGGGCAAAGGCATTGGACAACCTGGACAAGTTACCAGTCTATCACAGGGCTATGTTGAACATGTTTGTTTTTTTGCGATAGAAGACAAGCAACGTCTCTCAGTTAAAGTTGTTTATTCTGCAAAGCTAAGTACCTTGATATCAAGGACCATTACTGTTCAGAGGACTATTGTTACAAAGGCGTTAATCTGTAGGCATCTTCCCAGTAATGGATAAAATTCAATGTATACAAAGTATACAAAGATAGTCAGTGCACAGTACAGACATTTTAAGAGGGTACTCTTTGGTAAATGTTTAAAGACTGAAAGGAAACTCATGACCTCAGTTTGCAGTAACAGCTTTCCTTTTCCAACATGACAATAGACCTTTTTCCTATCATACACTTTGGTCTGCACAGCTGTTACTAACATTGACAATGGCTGTGTGTCCAGTAAGTGGCAATGAGCCAGTATGAGCAACACTAGAGCCTTGAAACTGTAGAAACTGTAGAAATTAAATGGTACACAGCTATCATTAGTGAATTTACACATTATTTTCTACTGTGACATATCAAAATGTTTTGATCTGATCTTCATCCTACACCTTAAATATGACTGTGAGCCATATTTTATCACCTATCAGCACTGGAGCTCACTAGGGATGTCAGGAGAACCAATATTTGATGAGTTGATGCCGGAGGCAGATACAGGAAAGCAATCTGCCAGTCACAAGTTAGCTGAAAAATACTGCGCTTTATTGTCTAATTTACCTTAAATGGGACCATAATTGACAAAAAGAACATCATGTGATTAATCCCCAGCATTATGTGCACTGGGGATTAATCATCCAGGGCTGAACTGTCAAGACAAAGTTCTACTATAATGTCCTGAGATGTCTGAGGAAGAACATTTGGTGCAAACAACCTGAACTCTGGTGCAATGGGATGTAGATACTGTGCGTTCAATCACAGTGTGTTTTTTTTGCCCAGGATGGGTGCATTCCACCCATCCTGCCTGTTAGATTTGGCTCCTTGCAACCCTAAAATGAAATTCTAATTGGACAGACATCATTTTCTTCCCATCACAGATGATGCTTGACATAATGGGACTTTGCAGGAGCACTAGGAGCATTGTATCACTACAAGAGACGACTACTTTGATGTAGATGGTGGCCAAATTTCAATCCATTAAAGTTTTTGAGTTCTGTCATCACAGTCTCTGTACTTTTAGATTAGGCCTCATATGTCTGACGCTTTAACAATACATTATGGGATTATAAAAAAAAGGATATAAGAAAAACAGAAGAAAAACATGTTTATCCCACATGGATGATGCACTTCTTTATTTAACCTGTCGTCTAACATGGATCAGGTATAGATCTTGAGTTTGGAAAATGTTACACTTCACCAGGAAGGCTATTCTGTCCTGTTGGCTTTTAGTTTGATACATTAACTTTCACTCCCGTGTCAACTGTCTGCAGTTCTCCATTTCTCTATGAAGAAAGGCAGCATTTAAAAAAACAAAGCCATAAATCAAAAATCGACAATTTTTGTTGTTTTTTTGAAAGGTTATCTTTTGACAACAACAAAAAAAAGCCCCCCAAAAAGACATTGTCTTTGAATGTCCTCTTTCCTGCTTTTGTGGACATTTTTGAAAAAAACTCTAAGTGTACATATGCGTGGCTGTGTCATGTCACAAACTTTACATACATAAAAGTGTAAGAAACACAATGCTTCTGTATTTTCATATAAGTGCAATGTGAATATTTTACTGGACAACAAATATTTTAGTCCTATGGCGAAATTTTCTGTTTTGGTAGGGAACACTTGTGCACTTACACACACAGGCACACACACACACACACACACACACACACACACACACACACACACACACACACACACACACACACACACACACACACACACACAGAGAGAGAGAGAGAGAGAGAGAGACCATATTATCACTTACTCTGTGAAAGGGGCAGATTGGCAGAGAGGCTGCTAGTCCTCTTTCTGGTGATGATATCTTTGTTTATGCTCTATGTCTGTACTTGTATTACTCTAGTTATGGATACATGAATCAGTATTACAGAATAGAGTAAAATAGAATAGAATATCCTTTATTAGTCCCGCAAAGGGGAATTTGCAAAGTCACAGCAGCAAAGTGACAGAAGAAAAAAATGAAAAAAGTAAGACAAAACACAAGTGTAAATTAAAGAGGTGAGGTATATACACAATCTATACAACATAAATAAGAAAAACAGAATAACACAAGGATAATAAGAACAGTCATATTGGTAAAAGTAAAAGTAAATAATTAAATTTGAGTCAGAAGACTTGGTGTAAGGTTAGGGTGAGGTCATATTTAGGTAAGTAGCCTAGTGGGGCTGAGTTTCCAGGAACTGGATGCAAGTCAGCGTAATGTCCTCCCAAGTGATGGAGGCACAGAAATGTGCTGGCAGCCTTCAGTTGTTTTTCCTGTCAGCCGTTCTTTCTTGGTGCTGCTTTATCTTCTTCTGTTTTCCAGAATACCAGCACGTTCGTGAAATCAGCTGCAACTTGCTGCTTCCTGTAACACAAACAATATTTCAACAACATAAGACATTTTTCTGCAGTGCGCTGTTTTCATCCACCTGTGCCCCGCCTGCCTGCTCGCGCGTGCCTCGTGTCGCTCCTTGTGAATCCTGATTACCTGTAAAGCCACAGAGCTGCTGGCATCGCTGGGTGTGACGGTATCATGTTCACATATTGTTCTCAGCTGGATCGCTTCCTTCGGCTTTCAGTTGTCAGTAACCGTCTTGTTTTCGGACTGATATTCTCTGGTGCGTCAAGCCGCGGTGTTCGGAGATTACTTTATCCCCCCCCCCCCCCCCCCCCCCCATTGAGCGTTGCTCTTGTTCCAATGCTTGTAAATTCGAGGAATCCGTGCCCGCGGTGTGAGATGGAGAGCAAAGTATCCTCCGGTAAAGATGGACGCATTAAGGCACAAGATGAGCAGGGATTATGAGGGCATGCATAAAAATTAAAAGCAAAGATTGTAGAACAAGCACTGAAGAACAGAAATGCAAATTTAGTAGAGTAGAGAGGGATTATAAAGTTAGTAATGGTGGTAGATGCTGCAGTATTGTATGAGTTTATTGGAGTCAGTGTCGCTGTCATCAAATTACTGACTGGCAAAAGCAGGTATAAATATAAACTCTTTTCAGTGATGAACAGCTGCATGGTTTCAATTTGTAGTTTTTTTGTTTTGTTTGTTTTGTTTTTTGCTTCTTTGTATTCCCACTTCTGCACACAATTTCGCACCAGCTTCAATTAACCGATGCTCTTATTTTGATAGCTACATCTGCTAGCTGCTGTTATTCGGGAACTTGACACTAGCCTCTCACGGAGACGGCAGAGGTCTGGATAGGAGGCTCGCCACCTGGCGATGCGAGTTTACTGAGTTGCGAGGCGTCTCCAGGTGTTAGACCGATCCCACAGCCGTCACACCACATTAACCCACGATTTCTCTCCCTCTCTTTCTCCACACACAGATTTGGCTCATGCGATCGTGTGTGACTTTCCGTGGTGAGAACGGGATGTCCGCTCAGTGAAACGGCCGTGGATGGATGGATGGATGGATGGATGGATGGGTGGATGTGTCCGTTCTAGGACGCACTGAAATAATACAGTAAATTGACGGAGGATCGCTGATCTGCTCGGCCATTTTATCTGGAGTTCAATCCCTCTTTTCTCTAACTCTGGAATTTAAAAAAAAATACGTTCACTGGAGGGGACGTGCAACACCTTTCCTCAGGCTTTGATCAACTGCTATGTTTCTGGTGTGGAAAATACCTGGCGGAAGGTGTACAGCGGGATCCAGCCTGGGAGGACAGCGCATAAAGCTCCGTTTCTGAATTGTTTAATTTTTCTAATCAGTGCGTGATGTACGTGGAATGAAGACAGAGGATGGATATAATTTGGGAAATACTGATCATTCTTCAAGCGAATTTTATTGTCTGCATATCAGGTAAGTTATGGGTGGTATGGGTGTCTTTTAACCAGGCACATTAAATACACACGCATATGATTTGTTTATAACTTTTTCTTGAAATTCTGTGGGATTATACGGTGACATTTGTTTGTGAAGCAAAGTGATCAGTCCACAGGAAATGCTGTTTAGGGCACACCGTGGCAGGTAAGCGTGAAAGCCCCGGGATGTTCTTCAATTAGTGCCTGACATGGAACATTCCTGCTGTTTAAGCCTTTGATTATTATTGGGTTAGATTATTCAAAACAGTGTAGCATCCAGGAAAGGATGTGCGGCATTCTGACGCTGACATGGGTGGCTTCAAAACATTTTTTTCACAAAAAAAGAAAGAAAAAAAAGCCAAAGTGCAAATTGATCTCTTTTTTTTTGGTTGTTGTTTGTTTGTTTTCAATTATATGTGTTTTGTTGCTGGCGTGAGAAGCGCCTCTCCTCCGTCCTCGCCGTCATTGTGAAGTCTCTGGGCTCCAGAAACTGTTCAGTCAGAGTTATTATCAAATAAAGCAGTTGTGCGCACCGCTGAGCGCACTGCTCTGTGCGATGGAAGGAGCGGATGCGGCGCTGTAGGTCGTGGTGTGTTCTGTGCGAATGCTCGGCCAGATGCGACCGAACCATCAGTGCTCATGGGCGAGCAGAGCGTTGCCTCACTTCACTCTGTTTCAGCGGACACAGGACTTCACCTTGCTGTTTTCTACTTTGCACGACTGGTGTGTTAAAGGCACCGTTTAAGTTAAAACAGAGACCCGTTGTCTTTTTCTTTTTTCTTTTTGAAACGTGAAAGAAAAATCACAGTTTCGCTTACTTCCATTGTAATATGTGACACTACTTCAGAACTGATCCTGCTATTCACATACTAACGCACCTGAAATGTTGCAGCTACACCTGTGTGTTGACAATAGGAAACACAATTTTGAGACAGACATTTCGTCACTACTCAGTATTTCTAATCTGTTCTTCATAGTGATGTAAATCTGGAAATTCGCTGTGAAAACCTCTGCGTAATCCACTGTATTTAGGCATTACGCACGATGCTCTCCTTGATTCTTTCTATCTCGGCCTGCAGATTGTCGGCGAGAAGAAGGAATTTATTTGACAGTCATCCCACGTCAGTGGCCTAGCCCCGCCCTCTGGCTGTGAATGCTCTGTCTTTAAATAGCTTTAATTGAGGCCAGCTCCTTGAGACATGATTGTATTCTTTTTCAGTATTATACAATAAACTTGAATGTATTTGCCAAAAGATATACTGCCATCAAGTCCTAGTAGGAAAGGTGGTAGTTCCAGGCGCTTTCTATCACAGCCCAACCCGGTCACCTCTAAAGTGGTGAATATGCCGAATTTACATTTCCTTCTATATCCTGAAGTTTACTGACACAAGGCTTTGTTCATATATAATTCACAGCCTGATTTATAGAACATTTTATTTCTCATCTCTGTAAAAACATTAGGCTCTAATATCTCAACAAAGTGACTGCCTTCATCCAATGTAGGGATCTACCAATATGTTTGTTTGTTTGTTTTGGGCCAATGTAGATATGAATTATTGGTGATCAGGAAAGGCCGATAGCCGATATACAATAAAAGTTATTTATTAGCAGCATGTGATAGCAGGGGATCTGTCATTGATGGCTAGGTTTGTTAATTAATAAGGATTCCTATATTGAATTTATACATACGCTACTGCTGAAAAGTTCGGGGTCACCCAGGCAATTTCATGTTTTCCATGAAAACTTGCACTTTTATTCATGTGCTAACATAATTGCTCAAGGGTTTTCTAATCATCAGTTAGGGTTTTAACATGATTAGCTAACACAATGTACCATTAGAACACAGGAGTGATGGTTGCTGTACCCCTATGTAGATATTCCATTAAAAATCAGCCATTTCCAGCTAGAATAGTCATTTACCACATTAACAATGTCTAGACTGTATTTCTGATTAATTTCTTTCAAAAATAAGGACATTTCTAAGTGACCCCAAACTTTTGAAAAGTACTGTATATACTTTTAAGGTTACATATTAAAAGAATATAATAGCAGGAACTAGTCATTCCTAACTAGTCTTTTTCATTAATAAGGGCTACTGTAATTGAACATATACAGTAAAAATAGGATTCCTGGCATTTGAGTGTCACTTGACTCTACGATGCTCTCCTGTTTATTGAGATCAGGTTGATTGATATCAAAATTATGTCTCCTGGAGTTACATCTGCCGTTCTTCTTTTTTGTTAATCTTTTTTCTATTCTATCACTTTTATTGTCCACTAAAGCTCACATCTTAAAGTATTATTGGTTAATGCTCTCCAGACTCAGTTTCAGGGTTATGTATGGCTGCCGCCTAGCTTAACTGCTAGCCCCTAGCATGGCCTTGGCCACTGTGAAAGCAGTTAATGTCCTGATTTGTGGAGATGGATCAGATCAGATAGAACAGAGTGGTGAACTTAATCCGACTTTAGAATGATTTTAAGGTATATACAATTTCAGAAAACATGTAACAAAAAGTAAGTGTCCTAATTTGAGTAATCAACCAGGGAAAATTCCTGAGAATATCTGTTAAGTCTTTGACCCTGTTCACCTGTAGTATTTTTCCTTAACGTGAATTTCAAACAGGTGAATCGTGATGGCCACAACAGTTAACAGAAAATTATTCAGTTGTACGTGTTTTATGTTTTATTTGACTTGAAAAGAAACTTGAAAAAAATCTATTTTTTTTAAACAATTCATGCATGAAATAGTTAACTAGAAATTACTTCTAACCTAGATTTACTGCAGTAGTTGCATAATACATTTCAGTTGTGTATCACATCAACCCTTCCAGACCTAGATTCCATTCCAATGGAAATCAAATATCTTTTGAAATATGTATTATTATATGCATTAATAAAGGATGTTTATATTCAAAATCAGTGTCTCAGATTCCCTTTGAACTGACAAGCAATACCAAGGATTTCCATTAATTATTCAAACAACAGTCATTACTTTCTTCATCTCTACTTGGCCACTGGGCATGTCCTTGAAGAACATCTGCTTTTGTGTTTTATTTTATTTTATTTTACCAGCACCAGTGATTTATTATAGTAGAACACTGTATTTTTTCACCTATTTAGAATTAGTTCAGAATTTTGGAATTTAACCTTGATTAAATAGGCTGTTTTCCCAATAACTGTCAAGTTTTCTACATATGTAGTAAACTGCATGATGGATATTTGTGTTGTCATCGGAGGGAATACTGCACAGGTGAAACCCTTGCATAATGTCTCCTGTGATTCTGGAGGAGCTTTTTCAAGACTGGAGAACAACCCTTCTGATAGCATGAAGGCAGACTGAGCTTCAGACTTTCAACTATTTGAGATTTAATGAAAGATGCAATAGATACGAAGAATAAAATATGCTCAAGTTGCATTATGGGAACCGTGTTCCTGAAGCTTGAGTTGTGCCGAAGACTAAAAGTTTGGCTATGTCTGAAGTTTCCTCTAAAATACAAAATATTTCTGTGACACAATTATTCTGACCAGATTTGTGGTAACTCAGTGTAGGTTTTGCATAGAAGTGTAAGTGTTCATACCTTGAATCATTCTGAGCATTTTCCAGGACTTGAGCATTTGATAGTTAAAAGCTCAATAAGAAGCGTGTAAATGAAACTTGAATGGGGATTGCTTTGTGATCCATTTGAGCAAGGACATTTTTGGTGCTTGTTTTATCTTGGGCTTCATCACGCGGATATGTAAACATGCTGCTGCTCAGTTTAACGCTTGCATGTTTGCTAACCTTTAGGCCTGTGTCATCTCTGTTTGTGTGAGTCACATTTGAGAGTGAAATTTTCTCTTTGATGATGTTTAGGACTGGAACAACTGTCAGCAATTACCTTTCAGTGACAGGTTTTTTGAATTTATTTTTTTTTCAACAAATATTTCATAGGATGAAACTGGTACAGCCAGCTGTACCATATGTACAAGAGCTGTAATGCTGCTCAACCAGACTTCAAAGACAACCTATTATCTTGCACAGTTGACTCTGGATTGTGGACATGAAAGTCTCCTCAGTACCAGGACTTTAATTTGTGATGTAATCAGGAAGCAAGGCTTGGTATTGCTGTGACAACATTGAACAGGAGACTGACTCTGTGGCAACTGTGATGGCACCCTGAGGTGATGTTCTGAAAAGAAGGAACTGCGGTCAGGATTCTAAAGGAAGAATTTTCAAAGTCAGAATCTGGGGGTTTCCATCCACCTGTTATTGTAAGTGCAGTGCTCTTTTAAAACAGTGCAATAGCTTGGCCTCCAGTATTTCTCAGTATCAACAACCAACCACTCATGCTAACAACTATACACTCGACACTGACTGCTTTGGGTTAAACTCAAATTAGCTGATGTCTCAACAGGTAGAACCTGCAGTTGTTAACTGGGTTAATACTAACTATCTCTGCATGGCTTCGAGTATGATGCATTCTAGGGCTGCAACTAACATTATGTCTTTTATCAATTAATCCAACAGCTGTCGTTTATTTTACTTTATTTTATTAATCAAATCATGTATTAACTAATATATCAATTATTCAAAAGATTATTTTTTATTAGTTGATTAATATTAAAAACTTGTTTTACTATTATTATTTCTAATTTTCATGTAACTGTAATGTTATATATTACATGTAATATCAATATCACAAATGGATCTTTTTTCTGAGATGCCTGAGAGATAAGTAGATAAAATTAATCACTGTAGGTCTCAGGAACTCTGCTAAAATCTAATCATTTCTGACCTTCCCTGAAAATCTCATTCAAATGTGTTTGTCCGTTTTGAGTAATGTTGCTAGCATACAGACAAACAGACAGACAGACAAACCAAAGTCAACTGTCACATAACTCTGCCAAGGCTCCATCTCCTTGGTGGAGGAATAATATGTGACCATAACAGTAGTGGTGCAGAAATTACTTTGTACATGGGGGTGATGGAGAAAGTGATGCTACTAACAGAGCATGTTCTGCGTGTTGATAATCCCAACAGCCTGTACTGTAATTGGCTGGGGACAAGCAGTAAACAGACAGTACGGTCCTGTCAGAGTGCTCTTGCTGCAGTTGTACTGGCGTGATCAGCCATTTCCAGTCTGAAATGCTTACAGAACACCACATTGTCTCCATCTAAAACACTGCCACACTTTAGGTGATTAGAGGTGGCGCTGGACTATGGCTGACCCTGCGCTCTGACCCCGATTGAGATAAGCGAAAAGCAACATTTCACAGTACTGTAATGTGTTTGTATTTGGGTGCAGCCATCTTTTGCAACACACTGTTGTTGTAATTGACTGCTCATTCACACAACTTTGAACTGTCAGTACTCACATGCTTCAAACACTAGTCAACTGTTAAGTGAATCAGATGAACAATTGTGGAAAAAAGTGAAAAACAGATAGTGGTTCCCTGATTTCTTAGCGAGACACACATTTTCAGTTTCATCTCAGTGAATCAGTTCCAAACAACCACATGATGTTCACATGCAGCACATTTAAACAAAATTAAAACAACCCCACCTCCTACCCCTCCCCCATCACCAATACAGAAATAATGAAGTATGTTTTATGTCTTGTATACACTATAAAAAATGGTTGTAAATTTTACAGTGAAAAACTGTCAAACCATGACAGTAAAAATTTGTAAACTCTAAAATAGTTTGATACAGTTTATTTAACATCAAATCACCATAAATAAGGTAATCAGGAGAAAATTCTAATTAAAAAAATATCTTGAAAAAATAGATTTCTCTACTCTTTCACAGTTATTTAAAAAGAAATTGCAAATCAGCAATTTTTGCATTTATTTCTCAGAAGAGAAATAAATGCAAAATTTTTTTACAGTTAGATGTACATATTGTTATGCTGATTTATTTTATATAGAAATTACAGTTTGTACCATTCAAATTTATGTACTTTTATGTTAATAACAAACATATGCTTTAATATTTAAGACAACTATAACCATATCATAGCTACAAATACATCTATTTAACGTTAAATACACAAACTGTTGTGCTGATAATGGAAAAAAAATGTTGTCATATTTATAATAGGTTACACAAACTTTATCTTATATGGTATTTTCATGTAAATTTTCACGATTTTAAAGGTTAAAACTTTTTAAACAGTAAAATATGGAATTAAGCACATTTTTTTAAAAACTGTGAAATCAACAGTGTCAATGCATTTCTTTATGGTAAATGAAGAAAATGTTTTACCGTAATTTTATGGCAGCATTCTGGCTACCACTGCTGCTGGAACTGTACCATAAAAATAATTTTTTTCTTTGTTTAGTTTTTTTTTTACAGTGTAATAAGATGGTGTTTCTGGGGCAAGTAAATAGGAAACATAATGTTGTAATTGTTCCACCTAGTTACATTGTTAACCACAACTTGAGCCCTATTTTTGTCTTTTTTTTCTGTCTTTGTTTAAATTTTATTTTTGTTACATGGATTTGTTTATAGTGTCAACACTGAATGTATGCTGAGTTAGCAGCTCCTGTTTGCATTGTATCCATGGATGTACACACAACCGTCACTAGATGATTTTGGCACTGAAGAAAGCTCAAAAACATGATGATTCTTAGGCAAGTTCTGACATCATAAGGAGTAAATTTTTTTTCTATGATTTCTATGCAGGGTTATGGTCATTTGCTCTGAATAAACATTTAAAACTAAACTCTGTAGCTGTAAACTGTAAATGCTAAGTTACACCAAATCTTAAAATATTTGTACCATGCTTGCACATTCGGATTCCACGGAATTACATCTCCAATTTGCCCAGTTTGATTTGAATTTTTGACATAAATGACGGCAATTGTCCACAATATGATCTAAGGACCTGAATTGTTTCCTTAGTCACTAAATACTCTCTCTTTCAGGTCACAGTTTGAAAATATCTGTTCTAAAGATACACAGATAAGTGTAGAGGCTTCCTTGAAACATTTAACAACTGACCAAAGCCAGGGTGGTTCAAGCAAGCCATGAAAAAAATAAAATTAAGAACATACTTTATCATATTAAATGTTTGCTTATTTGTGAAGTGCAAGTCAAACATTCATTCTCCTTTTAGCTTTGTTTTTGGGGTCTCCACTAGCTTTTCAGAAAACATCTGTTTTCAGCTACTTCTTAACTCTCACCATTCACTGTTTGATGCTGGGAGCGAAGGCAGTTAAGCATTAGGGTTATATGCCACAAATCTAAAACAATGAGCAAAAGTGCTAAACGGACAACAGAACTGACAGGAAGCTGTGGGAGTGTGATGGTAATTGTACATTTTGCACTTGAAGAACTCTTACTTTTTGGCTCTCCAGTATTGTGGTATTTTGTGAGACAGAAATGTTGAATTTTTCATTGTTTGCAGTGCCACAAACAAAACTCACCCTCTGTTGTATTCTTGTGATTCCCTGTGTGACCCGGTCAGATGGTTTGGGCTTGAGGTCTGGAGATTCTTTCAACTCTGCCTTTTCTTGTAACAATTTAGCCTGGCTGTAAATTAAAAATCTCCACGAGTGGACCCTCCCAGACAAATGTTAATGTGGAGTCATTGTCATCTGGAGTTTTAGCCTCATACTTTTGGTTTATCAGCTTCTTTTATTTTGTCTTCCCTTCATTTCTCTCAAATGAGTTGCGTAAAGATAGTGTCTGTTATTTCATGGTCTCCAAGTTGTTTGTGATTAATCGACGAAACAATCATCTTTGAATGAGTAGCCTGCACCCTTTGGTTAGTGGGAGCACTGGGGTGTTGTATGTTTGCTAAGTCCTTGTTTTAACAAGGCTTAAGGCCTGAGATTGTGGGGGGAAAAATCACTATGGTGTCATTTCATTATGGCTTACTAATTGTAAACCATGGTTCTGTGGCTATTTGCCAGTGGTGCTTTGATG
This sequence comes from Amphiprion ocellaris, assembly GCF_022539595.1. Lineage (NCBI taxonomy): Eukaryota > Metazoa > Chordata > Actinopteri > Pomacentridae > Amphiprion > Amphiprion ocellaris. The sequence goes on along the minus strand of NC_072783.1, from coordinate 16,006,016 downwards.
TTACAAGCTTCATATAGCACTGCTCAGCCTTTGTAATGTATGTTTTGTTGGTGTTCATTTCGACTGGCTGACCTGATGGTATGGTTCATGATGATTCACAGAAACATAAGCAAAGACCACTAAATACAAGCTGCAGGACTTTAGGTTTATACTCCGCTAACTGTTTTAGATGATCCTGAAATACAGTCTAGAGATAACTGTCGCAGAGAAAGCCTTATCACTCATGCAGAACTGAATTAATCTGCTGTGGGCCCTGGGGCCATGAAATATAGTGTTGGGCCCTAATTAGCCCCATTCTTGCTGCTCTCAGTGCAAACTGTACATAGTGGGAATTACACATGGTAGATGGCCTGCAAATTCAAGCTCCAGTTTGTTGTGTGGCAGTTGAATTCTTGCCATTTACCATAATTTCATTAAAGGAAAGGTCCCATGTGAGACACAGCTGCTTAATGTGGCAATGACAGACTTGTCTTGAAGAATAATTACACCCAAACACCCCCCACACCTGCTTACAGGTATTTTAAAAAAGCGGATTTCTGCAGGATTAACCATAAATATAGATATCGTCATGACTGGCTCTTAATTTCAAGTAGTGCTGTTGTTTTCCAGCAGTTATTTTTCAGTTTTGAGGAAAAACATTGTTTTTTGTTTTTTTTTGCTATTATGACACAGAAGACTCAAGGGTCAAAAGTAATTTGGTCTGAACATGTTTTCCTTTTCATCTTGGGATTTTAGAAGGTTTAAGAGTATTTCTACATTTGCTTTTACATTTCTAAATGACTACAGAATATCAGTTAGGTATAACTGTAGCATTGTGACTTTAGGAAGAAAGGCTCTGGCTGTAAAAAAAATTGTAGTAGACTGTGTTACCCAGTCATGACATGATTTCTGAGTTGAGTTCATCATAGTTGGCAAAGGTGACTGGATGTTAACAAACATACCAGGAATGGAACAAACAAACAACGATATGGATCACATATGTTTAATGATGACATGAAAGATTATCAGTGGTAACTTGTGGCCAGCTGACAGCATCAGGTATGTTACTGCAGCTCAGTTCGTTGAGGACAAGTGTCCAGTGTGGTTGAACGTATAATAAGGCCATAAACACTTGACCCCTCTACATGTCTTGTGGATTGTCTTTCATCAAACCTCAAGAAACATCTCTACGAACAAAAGATTTGCATTTTTAAGTTCTAAAGAAAATTCCTGCCTTAAAATGTCTCAGATGTAATTCTACATTGTTCCTTCCTCTAGCAAGTCTCTGCCTCTTTTTCCACCCAGGCCTCCGCCACTTGTTGCAGATTGAGCACATAAGCTCACCTAAAACTTTGCCCAAATATTGCAAAACTGCTATGTGCTACACAATTGCAATTTGTATTACTGAAGTCATTTAGTCACACATATTTGAACCAGAAACTGATTCTGAAGAAGGATAATGATATGGAAAGCTTCACCCTGCAAGTTGACAGGATTGTTTTCTTGGGTGTATTATTTAGGAAACACGAGAAGTCTGAATTTGTGTTTTTGAGACTTTGATGGGTATACTGAAGTTTGACAAAGGAAATGCTTGGACATGGTGCTGACTGCTTATTTCACTCTAAATGTGTTTTCCAGAATATACCATATGGATATAGTAAGAAGGTATAAATTGCAGAAAGAAGTTTTCACTGAGAGAATTGTAGCTCAAATTTATGGTCTACTTCAACTTAGAATATTTTTGTTTTAGTTTTGCATATTCCAAAACTTGGAAAACAAATTTGCAACTTAATTTCTTTTTTTTTTTTTTTTTAAGAAAAAAGAAAAAGGACAGGAACAGATCTTGGAAGCTTCTGGTACTTGGAACCCTGGAATTTGGCAATTGAGGTCTCCAAGACTCAACCAATTCTATTTAAAATTATTGGGGTCAGGAAAGGTCTCTTTATGCTGCCACAGATCAGGGTCTAATATGTCTTTTCCTATGGAGTACATCACAGTCACAACTGGAGTCTGTAGTCAGGGTGAGAGCGAGAATGTAAGCTTTGAAGTGAAAGAAGAAATTGAGGTTATTGTCAACATAAGAGGCAAATTATCTGCTCAGGCCATGGCTATTTTTTGTAAATCTCCACTGAAAGAAACATTCATAAATTCAGTCAGAAAGAGCTCCACTTAAAAAAAAAGGCCATGAGAAAGCCAAATTAACTACTTTTGTTTCTATGGACCGGAGATACTTGGGAGAGACAATAGACTCTAAATACAACAAATCTATTTGTCCACATCACTGGGCATGACATTGGCGAAAATTTACATTTTTACTTGCGCTTAATCAAAACTGTAAATTAGAAAGTAAATAACAGCTTTAAAACAATAAGTCAGTGACTTGGATGTTATTTAATCTGTTCTAGTTTCTAAACTCAATCTTTGTCTGGATAAAGGCTTTTAATCTCCTGACTATATTTTAAGTTGTTTTTCAAGATCTGTTCTGAGCTCCGGGAATGCCATTTCAGCATTTTTTTTTCCTCATGCTGCTATTCTGCCACAGTTCCAGTTGGCACTTTACCTGCTGTTTCAGCCCTACTGGTTTTATCTGCTGCTCTGACTTGTGTGCAACAAGGTTAGCTTTAGCTGGGTGGCTTGGCTAACATGACAATAATGTCTTCCATGACCTGTGAAGACTATGAATTGCTAAAGGATGCAAAGAACAAGATTGGTGACCTTAAAGAGGACATCAGACAAGTGTCGGATGAACCGTAGAGAAAGAACTCACTGCTGTCTGACTTCATGATCACTCTTCCTCAACTGTCCGTGGCTTCATGGTGGCTGAGCAGTGGAAGAACCTCGCACATTGTAGTTCTTCAGGACACAGCCATGTTGGATCCATCTACCTGTCAGTAGCCCACCTGCTCAACCCCAAAGTGGGAAATCCGTTTTTATCAGTGGTCTCCTACCATTGCTGCAGTGCAAAATGTTGTAGTAGACTCCTCAGTCTCAATATTTGGCTTTAGTCCACCTGTTCCACTTTGAATTTTGGTTTTATTGACAACTTCAATCTGTGACTGGGACGCTCAGTGCTACCGGCTATCATGCAGCATGCCATACAGTCTGCTCCATGTGACTGACTGTTTACACCACATACCCCTTCTGCTACGCCCCTGGTAGCAATTCAGGCCTCAGCCTCCACCTAAGCCTGTCTTACCCTAGCAGTAAGACCCTCACCTGTTTATTTCACAATCCAGATAGTCATTACAAAATAGGTACCCCTCTCAGGTGGGATTCTCCACTGTGTGAAGCAGATACCTGTGCCCCTTGGCTCAGACCATCACTGCTACTTACAGTGGAGCTACTCTATGTTACTCAATAATAATACATTTAAATTAAATCGCTTAATTTCTTCCAAGAGCTTGATTTTTTTTTTTTTTTTTGCTTTTGACTGAGACTTGGCAGAGGGACATGGAATATAGTCCAATAGTAGAACTAAGCCCGCATGGCTATACATTCATCAGCACTTATAGGTCCTTGGGCTGCGGCGGTTTTTAAGAACTGCTTTTCAAATCATATTGTGGGCACTGAGACTTTTCTCTCATTGGAGTTACCAAGGTTGGCCTCTTAATTTCTTGTATTGCATTTTAATTTATTGACCCCCAGGTTAAAGTGGATCCTTTCTGATTGATTTTAGTGAATTTCTGTCCTCTATTAAAAAGCTGGAGAAAGTTCTCATGGTCAGTGCTTTTAATATCCATGATGAGGATGAGTCCTTCATCTTCACTGCTGATTTTATTAACATCACTGACTCTTAATTTTATTCCACGTGTCTGTTCCCACAAATGTTAGGGGTCATACTTTGGACCTGGTTTTTATGCTTCGTTTAAATATTGACTCTGTTACATCTGAAGACCTCTATGTTACTGACATGTAAGGTCCTCACGCATCCTAAAATGACTCTCGGTTGAGAAGTTTTACCAGTTTTTGTTCCAAGTACAGTTTCAGCACACACTGATGTTGATAATCTGGTCACCTCCTTCATTTCACATTGCTTGATATTTTGGAATACATGGCTCCTAAGAAAACAAGACACCTTGCCTCTGGAAACTCATTCCTCTGGCTAAATGATTTCATACCAACTTAAATGTCAGCAGAATGACAATGGAAATCAACCAATCTCCAAGTTCATTGTCTTTATTACAGAGACTTTATAACTGAGTTCAGTAACATGGTTAGGGATACACAGGAAATATACTTCGCTAAACTCCAGTAAATGCAAACCAAAGGTCCTGTTTGATCCAATTTGCAACATTGTCAACCCGGCACCTCCTGATGTTCCTATCTTTTCAAACATGAACTGTTAAAGCTTTCTTTCAATTTTTGTGGACAAAATTAGAGATGTTAGGCCCAGTGTAATCCCCTCTTCCACTCCCATTTTAGTCTGTCCAAGTTGGCCTTTCATTCTTAACTCTTTTTCACCAAATACACTGAAAAACGTAACTGATTTTATGGGAACTATGAAGCCTGCATCAAACCTGGTTGATATTTTGTTGACAGCCTTTCTGAAAATTGTACTTGAGGCCAATGGTCCAAGTCTGGTCCATATTATTAAGGTTCTTTTGAAAAAAAAAAAATTGATCCACATCCTTCTAAGAACTACAGGCCAATAGCTATTGCCATTTGTCTGAATTAGTCCCGGTCATAAACTAGGCTCAGGCTAAACACTTGCTGAATATCTGCTTCTCAGTAAATACTTGATTTTATTGATGATCCCTAAATGCCTCACATGCTGGCTATTGTAGATACTGCCAGGCAACTGCTGTGTAGCAGCTCTGACAGGTGTGCGACCAAACATTTGTTAGGAAACAGTGAAAAGACCGTTCTGCACAGATTTACCCAAGTTGAAACCGAGTGATTTTTATTGACTATGCTGTTTCCTATTAGCAGAATGTTTCTACAAGCAGATCGCATTTTAAATGTTTACACCAAAGTCAATCACAGTAACAAATCCACGCACAGCGCGATACATAGGAAGCCAAATCACGGGTCAGAATGGGTACAAGCCTGGCTATCAATACCATACAATGCAGACAGCACAGAAAACTACATCACCAAAAGAAACAAGCATTTTGTCTTACTAATGAACACGAGTTAAAGCACACAAATCCAACACCACGAAAGAAGTGTCCAAGAGAATAATGCAAACTAGTAAAGGTTGACTACAGCATGCTGCAATATTATCTGCTGAGCTGGCAGTCAAAGCACGGGAAAGTGGTCGAAAGGGTTGTGGGCAGAGGAGGTGAGCAGTATGGCTTGAGGGATACTGGAACATGGGTCTTCAGGTTGCAGGACAAATGGAGAGTGGGTAACGATGATCCAGGTGGGTTAGGGATAATCTTCGTATAGTGCAATGGTCCCACGTCAAGTGCTGAACCAAGCCCTTCTTTTATGACAGATGTAGATTGGAATCAGGTGAGCCACTCCCTGCTGCAGGTGTCCTCAATCAGCTAATTATCCAATGGAAGTTATTCACACAAATCCACACACACATATAGGGAAGGAGGGAACTGGCAGCTAAGCAGGGCTGGAATTGAATGGCATGACTTCTAGTTTCAGCCTCTTGACTACTTAAGCCTCAGTTTTCTGATATATCGTTTGGGCAGATATATCTTTAATGGCCACAAATATTGAGTAAACTGCCATTATATCACCATTAAATAAGTAATCAGGCTGCCTTTAGGCTTTATTTTATTTATTTATTTGCTCTAATAACCACAAAAATCAGATACACAGAAGACTCTGGCTGTTTCAGATATTCCAAAGAAACAAAAAAGTTGAACTGCTGATTTTTGTTGGGCTCCAGTTGTGGTGGGATCTATAAACACTTGTATTGTGTGCTTTTACATAGTTTAGTTTTTTAATAGTAAAAGGCCAGAGCAGGAATCTGTTGTCATAGTACTGTAAAGCAAAATTCAGCGGAACTGTTACAGTGTCTTTTATCCTGCAGCATTTGTTTGCTTTCTCCACCTGGAGGTGCTCAAAAGGCAACATCGTAACAGGATTTAACATTATGTGCCAGGTAAACAGTTTTGTCTGTTGTTGGCTGTCTATTCGGATGCAGTAATGCATTTTTTTTTTCAAATTTTCAGTCTTTAGCTTATTCTCAGTGGAAATCCTCCCATTCCCATACCGTGACAGCTTAGTAGAAAAGGACTGCTTCTCCTGCTTTCTTTTCCCTTGTCTTATTTAATGCTTCTGTGGAAAAAAAAAAGATGGGGTCAAGGGGATTTCACTTAAAAAAGAAAAACCTGAACCAGTGCATTTTAATTTCTGTTGTTGTTGTTGTTTTGTGTAGTAGACTGTGTCTATATGCCAAATGATGGACATGTTTGAGGGGTGGTACAGTGGAGCAAGAAGGTTTTGGGTTCTACTCTGCTGCTCATTTAGTTCTCTTGAGGTGGAACTTGCATGTTCTCCCTGTGCCCACATGAGGTTTCACTGGATGCTTGGTTTTCCTCCCACAGTCCAAAGACATACATGGGAGATTAAATGGTGATTCTAAATTATTACCTAATTAAATTAGATGTGTGTGTAGTAGTAGCAGCAGTGTGACACATCTTACTATACTATGTCTGGATTAGAGAGTTGTTTATTGTGCAGCTGACCATAGTTTTTAGAAAGGCCTTCACTGAAGATAGATAGATAGATAGATAGATAGATAGATAGATAGATAGATAGATAGATAGATAGATAGATAGATAGATAGATAGATAGATAGATAGATAGATAGACCTTTACTGTTATTATTGAGAAGACTGTCTGGCGCTAGGACTGAGATCTGTTTTTATTGGGTGGAAAACACGAACAAAAACTTCGGCTTAGGAGCTTGAGGATAGTTTCAAGCTGCAGCTGAAAATAGAAGAAAATGCTAATCAAACTAGAATATAGCATTATTTGTATTTTACAGACAACCTTTGGTGTAAATCAAACTCACTGGCAGATTTTCAAAAGCTTTGAAAGCAGTGAAACTGATTTTGAATATATCTTTTCCCATTGTAAATACTCTCGGTAAACAATGACTGTACCTGTTGTTATTTTTTGATACAGCTCTAAAACACAATGCAGTTTTCCTGATCGTTTTTCCTGTCCCCCCCGACCCAACCAAAAAAAACAGGCTTTTGAGATATTTTTGCATGTCACTTGGGTACCTTTCTGTCTTCCAAACCGCCAACCTGTTGGGGAGCTGGTATTCTATACAAGACAGAATGTTTTCACTTGTTAAACTCATCCTTCTTCTCCTTCCTCTCTTAGCCAATCCTTGCATTTCTTTTTTGGCCTCTGGGACTGATGCTGAAATGGAATTTCAGCTTGCAGAACGTGTTTGATGGGAGTGCTGAGGTTTATAAAATTTGATACTGAATTCTTCAGCAGAGGCAGCGCCGGAATTGCAGAGGCAGTAGCGGAGTCCCCACCTCATGCCTTACTTGAAATGTTTGAAGCAAGCTGTGCAAGCAAAGTATTGGCTCCAAGGCAAAATAATATCAACACCTAAATTCTGCCAGGGACAGAGAGAGCACGACTTCACTTCCCCCTGCTGAACCTCATTTTGTGAGAAACTGTGACCAGCGCAGATAATCACATGTTACCTTCAGAGAAAAATGTGGCCTCAGGGAAGCTCAGATATTTAAATGAGATGATGAAATCACAGAGTAGAGGGCCTTCGTGTTCCTGTGACAACAACACGTCTCCACCAGCCAGCCATATTCCACTGAGCAAGCAGCCATGTTTCCAAGCATGCCTGCAATCACTCCCTCCTATGTGTTGAGTGGATGTAGCTCATGTTGCAAACCACAATAGCACATGGTACCTGCAGTGTTTCTTCTTGAATGTCTGCCTTATCCATTTTTGCATGGCTATCTGGTCAGCATCAGTGTGTCTGCTGCCCTTCTGCTACTCTTGTGAGGACCAGTCTTTTTCTACATTTCAATCTAACCCCGAATTTGCTAATCAAATTTAAATTACTTCAAATCCCTTATTGTATCCATTTGGGGTTTCACTGTCAACCTTTGTTAGTGGCCAAAAAATTACTTAAAACTCATTTAAGGTCTCAACTTAGCTATTTTTTTTATATAAATGTTTAATTTAACTAATTCAAATTCACAGATTGTTGCAACAACGTGAAATGAGGATAAGTAGTGTAAAATATATGTTAACATAAAACTACGTCACACTTTGAGGTGTAGCCTTCTCACTATTACACACTTCTTCACAGATTTCAGATTAAGATCCTATTTAAGATGACGTTTCTTGGCTCAAGAGATTGGTTGGCAGTTAGGGCTTGGTTGGTAATCATGTGATAACACTACATTGCTGATTTTCTGCCTGACTGAACACTTGATGATGGGTTTTTGCAAGTGCCATGTCTTTGCTGACATAAATAAATGTAGATTGCTGTTGCTTGTAAAGAGATGTGTCAGCAACTATTCCAAAAATGACAAGCTGCTTAAACACACTCACACACACACACATATGCACGCATGCACACGTGCATGAACACACACACACACACACACACACACACACACACACACACACAAACACACACACACACACACACACACACACACACACACACACACACACACACACACACACACACACACACTTGCCACTTAAGCACAAACTTCATTTGAATGTTATTTCAGGTTACAGAGCCATCATTATTTACTGGTTAACCTGCATAAAGAAACAAAAATCAAAACATCATCAATTAAAAAACAAACAATCTTGAATTACACTTGATGAATTACAATCTTAAATTCAATTTGTTGGGTTTATTACATTTTAAATTGTTTTAGAATATGAATACCTAATTATAGATCGAAATGGTCAGATATTTTAAAATTGATAAAAAACAACAAAGAAACAACAAAATAAGATACATGTAATATAACTGATAAAAAAAGGACATTAAGTAAAAGTTAAAAACAAGTTAATAAAGATAATAACCTGTTGTTTCACTTCTTATTTATCTTACATTTGTTTTAGGCTGGTTCATAAACCAACAGATGGAATTGGTCAAATAGCATAAGAGGCAGTGTTACCTACATCCCATCGTGTAGTCAAGACTCTTGCAAAGTTGCTGCACAGCCTTTCCAGATCAACGTCTCTCTATTACATCTGATCCATTTCAATTTCTCTTTCCAGTTCTTTGTCTTCTTAAATGGCTCCCCCTTCCACTACTTTCCACACTGAGCCTGCCCAAGTTTTTACATTTCAACTTTCTGCTCAGCTTAGCAACAATTTTATCTTCCTCTACACAGTGAGTCACCTCCCTGGTTATTCAGCATTCAGTGGTCCGCTGTGCCTCATTGGTACTGGCTCAATAGCAATATAGATGGACCAGTTTTGTTGCAAATTGCATTGGCAATAAATACTGTGTTCAGTTTTAATCTATGTATCACATCAAGCCTGCAATAGTTATTTGTGTTTTGGCTCAGTCTGATCTCTTGGCCTCTCTATTTGTCTAGTCTATTTATCAAATGTAGTAGCTCTAGCTCTTGGTAAAGGGACGTGCTTCTCAATAGACGTATAAACAATTGGCATTGCTAGGCAATTGAATGTAGCGTGAGGGAACCTCTGTGGTTCAATGTATAAATCATCATGTCTTTTTTCTTATCTAAAAGCCCCCGCAATTCACGAGAAGATTATTTGCCCCATTTAAGGAAATGTCAGCAAGTGAGAGATGTAGGGGTTTTATTTTGACAGAGTTACATGGATTTGAAAACAGCAATTGAGTCTTTGGCAGTTCTAGTGTTACTATACTGATGTGTATAGTGAGATTGTCAGAAAACATTGTCAGATAACAGCTTGAAAATGTCTTTTGAAGGACTGCTGGTTATCATGTAGCATTAATTTGCTGCATTTAAGTCACTTCCATATGCACTCTATTGTCTGAGAACAGAAACAGAAAATATGTAAACGAGAACAGCTATAATGGGAATTCAGATGTATCACCAGGCAGCATATATGAGCCCAGAGAGCAGGAAGAACACTGGGTTGAATTTAGGTTGCACTGAAGCATAAAAGGCAACATGAAAATACAATAATCCACACAGTCCCCTTTTTAATTGATTCCAAATCAATCTTTAGGTTTCCGTCTTATCTGAATGTCCTTCATTGCAGTTTCCACAGTGCACTGACCTGTGAGCATACCATCAAAACCAATATGTTATAAAACATACAAAAGACAATATAGATGGATTTTCACACTATGGAACCTTTAAAGCTCAGGAACTGTGAAGTGCACTCTCCAGTCTTTGTAGGGTCGTGGCTGCTTGTTGTGTTGAGGCCCAGTCTAGGTGTTCCTTGAGCCACTTCTCCACATGGAAACTGTTGGGTCTCCTTACTTTTCTGTGAATGAATATTATTTTCTTCACTGAGAAATATTGCCCCAATCAGCCATTGAAACCTGCAAGAATTAATTCCAGCTATCTTACTGTCCAGTAAATCTTTTTTCCATCAATGTATGGTGCAAATAATTCAAGACCTTTCTGCCACTGTGGTTTAATGATTCTATAACAGTTAAAAGCAGTGTCAGAATTTATTCAACTTAAAAGCTGTTTCTTTAAACCCAACAGAATCTTTGATTTGGATTGATGTCCTTTGCTATCTATTTCTTTATTATGAGTTCAGCTGCATTTATTGAAAAAAAAAAACATGTGTCATGTATTTCTAGTTGTTTTTCAGTTAATCAGAATCTAATTTGATCAACCATCAATTGACTTCCTGTAATATTACTATTTTGCTGCCATACTTGTTAAAACTTGTTTCTCTCCAGCAGTAAATCATGCTTATCTAAATTTGACATGAGGGGATTGAGTATGTGTCTTTCTTTTGCTTGCTCACATAAATGATCAAGGAATTATTAGTATTTCTGCTATGCTGCAAGTAGTACCAGAGGCAAGTTGGAGACATATACTTGCCACTTTAAGCTATATTTTTTTGTGCAATGCCAATCGTGAGAGTATGCCTTGATAGGACAGATGGTATGAATAGTTAGCAAGTAAACTTTTGACATACATTGCTCTAGGGAATGTAAACGTTTGCTCACGTATTCCAAGTTTTCTGTCCTTCCACCAAAGATTGGCTAATGATGTGTGTATTTCCTCAAACTATTTCTGCAGTTTGAGACGAGTTGCAGAGATGAGGGGAGATTATCTCATGTATGTTCCTTTGAACTACTTTAACTACTTTTTTGCCCCACAATGACAGAGAAATTACTATTGTGTAACGCTTAAGCTTTTACTTTCTAGTTTTCAAAAAAAGAATCTGCCCATTTAACTCATGGATTAAAATATGTGGTCATGATAAAAGATTAGGTTTAAAATCACACCCAGAAAGACAGATATTGACTTGGACAGGCAAAGAAGAGGGGAAATTGGTTCAAAACTGGGCAATAAAGGAACAATCAAAAGTTACAGAAGGCAAGAAGCAAATAGCTGCAATCTTTAACTGGTTCTTTGTGGATTTAGTTCAGTGCTTAGGCAAAAATTCTGGGACAAGATCATGCATTCTTGAACCTGTAAATGCTGAGTTCTGTTTTTAGTCTTACTTCTGTTTTTACTTTTAGACAATATTTTAGAATCAACAGTATTAAAAGCACTTGATTGCTTGGAGGGGTCGAAGTCTGAGGATGTTTTCAATATTGATGCAACATTTTTCAAAAATTAAAAATCAGCACTATGTAATCACTTGACTACTTGGATAAATCTATCAATAACAGCCTCCCATTTTCCATCTTCTTCTTTAGTAGTGATTCTTGTTTTTCTATCAGGTGACAGAAGTACTCCATCAAATGATAGACCCATTAGTATCATCCAAGTAATTTCTAAAATTGCTGAAAAGATTGTCTGTGATCTTCTGTCGTCTCACTTGAACAATGGGGCATTTACTTCACAGCCACTGCAGTTTGGTGAAAAAACGATCATTCCACAGAAACAGCAAATTGTTTTCTGGTTGAACAAATCTAATGTTATCTTGATAAAGGTGGTGTTGTTGCCATGTTTACAGATTTCAAGAGGGCATTTGACATGGTTAATCATAATATTTTACTTTCTAAGCTGTCTAAATTTAATGTATCTGTCAAAACCCTGACCTGGATGGAATCCTACTTAAATGAGAGAAAACAGTGTACAGGGGTGGATGATCAGTGTTCTCCACTTGTTAGCTGTACAGTAGCTGAGTCCCTCAACTGTCTATTTTAGGACCTATTTTATTTAGCATTCATATAAATGATCTTCAATTATTTTCAGATATTACTGTCCAGATGTATGCTGATGTTACTGTGATTTTTACTCACGCACAATCTAAAGAATCTAAAGAAGTTGCAGTCAGACTGACAGCTGCAATGACTTAGGTGTCAGATTGGTTAACAAATTCTTGCTTGACATTTAATACAGGCAAAACCCTGTGGATGTATTTTACAACAAGAATCAATAACTTAGTTCACCTTTTTATTTAATGGGAAAGTCATCAAACCTGTGAAACATTATAAATATCTAGGCATTGTAGTCAATTCAAATATGTCTTTCAGAAAACAAGTTTGTAGGGTCACCATCAATGTTAAACGTCATTTGAATAACTTTTAAAACATCAGGCAACAGTTGTCCCCATTGATTGCAAAGTTCTTTGTACACATTCTGCTTTCCCCCCATCTTTCTTACTGTTTTACATCCTGGTCACAAGTAAATGCAACGACACTTAAATCTGTGTACCTACTGTATAAACAAATCCTAAAAGTATTAGATCTCTCTCTCTCTCTCTCTCTCTCTCTCTCTCTCTCAAAATTCACATAGCGTAATGAAATGCCGGTGTGGTTCGAATGAGACAGCGCCATCGTCTATGGTCAGCAGCAGCTCTTGTAGTCTCTGCAATTCCAGTTCCTGTGATCTCTTTGATGTCGTCAAGCCAACTCGCTGCAGGTCTCCCTCTCTTTCTCTTTCCGTTAACCATCCCTTGAATGATTGTTTTCTCAAGGCTGTGATATCTGGTAGCATGACCAAAGTAGCTGAGTTTCCTTGTGATGATGTTAGCCTAGAGTGTTTTTTCAACTCCTAGCTCCTTGAGTATAGATGCATTTGCTCTCTTGTCTGTCCGTGGTATCCTCAGGATCCTGCGGTAGCGCCACATTTCAAAAGCATTCAATCTCTTATCTGCTGACTTCATAGTCCAGCATTCGGAGCCATATGATGCCACTGCAAAGGCTGTTGATCTCAGTAGTCTGACCTTGAGGGATGAAGGAAGTTTACTTTTCCATAGCTTGGTCATGTTTTGCATGACACTTCGGGCCATTGCTAGTCTTCTTTTGATCTCTTGGGTGCAGTTCCATTTTGTGTTTATGACTGAACCCAGGAACTCAAAGCTTGCCACCTCTTCTATTACATCACCATCCAGAGAAAAGATTCTATCTGCATCATTGTAGCTGTCGTCAACAACCATGATTTTGGTCTTTTTTATGTTCAACAACAGTCCCCTTTCTTTGCTTGCTGTTTTCACTGCCCTTAGCATGTCCATCAGTTCCTTATTACTATTACAGACCAGGGTGGTGTTATATGTCATAACTATTAGATCAAAAGACAAAACATCATTTTCACTGCAATATTCTAAAAGAAACAGATTTTTTTCAGCTTGGACAATTTTATATTTCACTGTGATGCAGCCTGAATTTAAAATTATTCAGAATCTTGCATCCCCTCTTCTCAGAGGATGTCTTCCCCACCCAGGCAGAGGCAGTGCAAGCAGGATGAGCACATCTAGGAGAGGTGAATTGGTACCTCAGTTCAGAAAGACAGTGTTTGGTCAGTCGGCTTTCTCTGTTAAACAGTAAAAAGGTAGAATTCTATCTCTGCAAACATTAGAGACTCATTAAGCAAACTTGTCACCACCAATGATCTCCTTTTATTTTTGTAGGGCTGGGACTTCAACATGTTAATTCCGATTAATTAATTACAGAAAAAATAACGCATTAAAAAAAAGAAATTTTATTGCATCTTTCTCTGTTCACTAATTTATGTCGCACCAGTCACACTGATGCACACTTCCGATGGCGGTAATGCACCTAAAGTCTGCTTGCCAGCCACGAAGAAGATGCACAGGATGCACTGAGTGATGTCAGCACACAAGAAATTTTGGTGAACAGGAAGGAAGACGAGATCGCATTGAGTATGTTGGGCAGAAAGGTTTCTTTTATAAAATGTCTCGATGGCAGCTTGGATAAAAGCATAGTTGCTTGCAAATTGTGCAACAAAGAGATTTCTTATCACCACAGCACTTCATGCCTAAGGTATCACGCCAATGCAAAACGTGTAGCACTGACACCAGAGCTATGTGTCCACAGGGACGTTTTTTCTCACATGGAAAGGTGCCACATCTGAATATGTCTGAATAGCTCTAGTGGGCCACTAGGTGGTCACATGACACAGCCCCTTTCAGTCCGGTAGATGTGTCGGACCTCTGCTTCCCACGCCGCATTTGCATAAAGTTGAAACTACTTTATGTAAATAAGCTCTGGGGCGATGCATCGGAACATAGCTTGAAATGTGCTGCCACACAACCAGCATTTAATATGGTTGGTTTCACATAGACAACGAATGGGATGCTAGAAATTGATGGATCCTGTAGACACGTACCTTTGGCTATGGCAGTCCTGGTACCAGCAAACAATGAAGCCAGCCAACAATAGACCACTTTTCAAGACATTAAAATTACTTGAGTTCACAAAAAGTCTTAAAATGTTGAATATAATTGTGATAATTGCACTTTGAGTTTGCAGTCGTCTATGAATGTAGTAGACAGATGAAAAACGCAGATAAATATAAATGAAACATATATATCTATTCATTGATTCAGTCAGTCGAAAATTGCTATTTGATAAAAATTGTGATTAATCGCTATTAATTAATTACAATGCCTGTAATTAATTACTTTAACTTTTTAAATCGCGTGCCACCACTAATTTATTGTTTTTAATGATTTAAATTTTTATCTCACACTGAAGGACTTTTAAGTTTTGTTTGTTTTATGTACTGCATTTATTGCACTGTGGATGTTCTCTTTTTCTGTACCTACCTAGAGACAAGAGCTGCCTGCTAACTCTGATGCAATTAATTTTGAATATTCACTGTCCCTGCACAATAATAAACATTTAATGATCAGAGTGATAATAAATGGAGAAGCACAACAATCCTGTCTGGCGGACCATTGTTTTTGATACATGCAGCAGATTTATGATAAAGAGCCTTAATCTAGTGTTATTTATGAAATAAGTCCATTCTATCCTATTAAAAACACAATATCACAATCTTGGCCATTGGGTGAATACATACATTTACCAGTGTTTACATGTTCTTGACTTACTGACATCTTGAAGTTGTAATGACTGCTCCTATTTCAGATGCAACAGTGAAAGAGGAATGATGCTTTTTTATGTGTGTGTGGCAACAAGGCAGGAGGCCTAACCAAATGCTTCCAGTTGCCTTAACTCAACAGAGCATTTATGCATCTTTCAGCTTACTCTTTGGACCACATCTTCTCCTTTCCATCACACATCAACAACAAAAATCAGCCACAACTATTAGCTACTATAACTATATGTCTTCAGTATTAAACTACAATGTACAAAATAATTAAATAAAAAAACATTGAATGAAAAG
Organism: Amphiprion ocellaris; assembly: GCF_022539595.1. Taxonomy (NCBI): domain Eukaryota; kingdom Metazoa; phylum Chordata; class Actinopteri; family Pomacentridae; genus Amphiprion; species Amphiprion ocellaris. The sequence goes on along the minus strand of NC_072783.1, from coordinate 15,990,342 downwards.
GTGTGTCTAAAGAGTGGAGAAAAAGCAGCAGATTCTTAAGATAGTCACACTGAGCTGAAATGAAACAAGTGTATAAAAAAGTAGGTAAATAACATGAGTACAATACTTTTATTTTAAATTATTCAAAGGTTTAGGAAAGTATCTGGACTCCACTTTAACTTTTATAGTGTGGTCACTGTTTAAAAATGTGGGAAGTTTCAGTTTCAAAGGGAAGGAAAAATATGATAACAGGATGTGGAACAAACATGCATGGAATGTTCACTGTAAAATAAATGATAATAAAAAGATTTTGGCCCCTCACAAGTAAATTTGCAAATAGTAGTAAATGTGTGTGAAAGAGAGAAAGACCACTTTCCCCAAGCAGTCATCGCTCAATACATCTGCTACTCGGAAACCTGAAGTCTTTCAGCCAGCTGAGGTGGGAAGACCTCCATGCCAGCTATAATTTACCACTGGGAGATGGGATGAAGGAGTTTGCATATGCATGTGTAAATGTGTGTATTTGTGAGGGACTGATGCAGCCAGAAAAAGTGAGATGACTAAGTCATTGGTGACTGGAGGAGAAAGGATGGCAAAGAAGGAAGAAGCAGTGGGCTGTAGTGACAGTAATGATGTGGTAGCATCACGCTGCAGGTGGAGAGTGAGTTATTATAAGCACCAATCAGAAAACAGCCCTCTCTACTCAAGCCATTTGCCCCAATTCACTTAACATCACATACATAGGCCCTGTCAGGGAAGCCAAATCTCCAGCTGCTAATCTTATAATCCTGTGCAGATGTGTGTCCTGCAGCAGGAGTAGGAATACTGTGTGATGGAGAGTAAATGAATGCGTTCTACAGTAAGTGGGTGAGTGATACAGAAACACGGAGTCTGTGTTTAACCAGGCTGCCAGATTCTCCCATCCCTTTCTGAGACTGTCACTGTTTGTTTTGCTGTGTCACCAGTTCCTCTGGAACACTGGTGTGTGCACAATCTGTCAAGGGTTCAACACATACTGTGTTTGGTCAATTCTTAAATCCGAAAGCAATCACAAATTTAATATACAATATAGTACAGCGTGAAGGTGATGATTTGAGCGCTGTTGTGTTAGAAATCAAATAGATCAGTTTGTATAAATTCAGTATTTTTGTTTGGAATAGAAGTCCACAAATCCTTGTGGAAAATTTACAGACAAAACCAACAATAATCAGAATCATCAAATGTAGATTTTTTCTGCAGTATCAAAAGTAATGCAGGGACTTTGCAGTCATCTGCCCACATATGGTTACAACATGGATCATGTAAAACGAACAACGCATCCCCACTTTCTGTAACTGTAGACAAGAAAAGCCAAACTTATGCATATTATCTTCTGTCATATGTTGGAACAACAACTTTTCCCCAATAGCGATAGAAGATAGCAAGATTAGCACTACTTATTATTTTCCAGCTAATTAAAGGGTAATAAAATGTTTTTCACAAATCAAGCTTAACACTTGAACAAACATCAATGTGATAGCATTTTGGCAATGTTTTAAACACTCCCTGTTTGGGTATTTGGTTTGTTTTAGAAAAGAACCATGGTTCTGGTTTAAATCTACTCTTTCACCATGTTTACCACATGATAGAAAGCTAGATTATGTAAATTTCCAAGGTGAAGACTACACTGGTTACAATGTGTCTATCAGTGATCAGAATAGATGATAACATTCCTGGCAGCCGACGAGAAGGTGGAGGAGGTCCCTGTTCACCCATATTCACAGGAATGATATGCACTGAAAATGTTCCACGTGATGGCACTGCTGGCAGTTAGAAAGAATACAGGTTTAAGGCACTTCTGCATAGACTTCACTTCTCAGACCCATAACATGCATCTTTTATAAACAGTCTATGCTAACAGCCAAAGCAGCTGTTTTCATGTTGTTTATATGATTATGAGAAGACTTTTTTCTCTTCACACTTTTGAAAATATATTCATGACTTTAAAGCTATTACTTTAAAATGACTTTGTAAAGCAACAGTAAGGTGATTTGGCGGCTACGCTAAAGTCACTACACAACCCAGCACTATTCCTGGGAAACTGAACAGTACACATAAAGGTGGAGTGGTTCTGTAATGTCATGGGGTGGATTTTGGTTTACTAAACACCATCTGTCTTGTGATGCTATGGTAAATAACCTTAATCTGTCAAACATTTTTAAGGACAATTGAATGAAGCAGCTCACCATCCCGAGCAACAAAGGCAAGAATAGAGCCACAAGTCACAAAGCTGAGACTATATATTAAAAATATACATTTACAAGGTGAAAGCTTTATGTTTAAAAAAGTGTCTTCAAGGTTTCATATTGCCCCTGTGCTGTGATAAATAATGCTTAAATCACTGAGAATAGTTAACTGTGGGCTGCACAGTGGATCGGTTGTTAGCACCGTGGCCTCACAGCTAGAAGATCTCCGGTTTGCATCCCATCTAGGGCCTGGGATCTTTCTGCTTGGAGTTTGCATGTTCTCCCTGTGCATGCATGAGTTTTCTGCAGGTTCTCCAGCTTCCTCCCAAAGTCCAAAAACATTCTCAGGTTAATTGGTGACTCTAAATTGTCTGTAAGTGTGAATGTGAGTGTGATTGCTTGTCTCTATGTGTAGCCCTGTTATAGAGTGGTAACCTGCCCAGGGTGTCCCCTGCCTTCACCCTCAGTTGGCTGGGATAGATCCAAGCCCCTTGTGGCCATAGATAATGGATGGATGAATAGTTAACAGTGACTGCCCTGCCATTGACTCTTTTCACCTCAGGTTTTCTTGGCTGTGTGTGCTGAGACAGAGCCAGATGTGGCCAAGCTATTACACTTGGTAAGTACGGTGTCTGGTCACTGGCACAGCTACAGGATTTTATGGCTTTCAGCTCAATAGGATCAGAGGCCAGTGAGTACAAAGGTACTCACCTTCTTTAAACCTCTCCATTATTGATGGCTGCTTCCCTGTCCCTAGCTCTCTGCTTCCGTTGAGCAAATAAAATAATGGATTTCTTCTTTTTTTGGCACTCAATGGAGGGGAAATAGTGTCTAAGTTTTAGAGATTTGCGACACAGTGCAGCATAAGTGGGCAGATCGCGTTCTTGTCAGATAAGGGCGTAAACACTCAGCCACTTCTCTCTGGCTCACCTGGAAGGACCTCTGCCACCATCACTAATAATATGTGTGAACTTAACTCTATTGACATAACTTTGCCTATTACGAGTGAGTCACTTTGATGATTTTTTAATAAGATATTGGATTTTCTGTTCAGCTTTCTCAGCCGCACAGTCTGGGTAAATATATACAGTAGCATTTATATAATGGTAATGAGCTTTGCTGTAAATATATTTGCAATGAGGTTGGGAAAAGATTAAAAAATCTATTGTCCCTCACAGGTGTCTAAAGGAATACGCTGAAGCCTGGATTTAGGTTTGCAGCTTACTGCCATCTTGTCAGTGTTCGTTTTGGTGTCAGAAAACATGAGCCAAGAGAAACAGAAGTCTGACCTGTCAGTCAAAGCAAAATGCAACCCCAAACAGACCACCCTTTGACCCTTCAAATCTTCAAAAATAGTTGCAAAACCGCTTCCACAAAGCAGTTAAATTTGCAATACTGACCCAACTTCAGACAGAGAAATATTGTATTTTTACAGCATTTCAACGATGATAGCTGCCAGTAGTGATATTTGTGTGTTGAATGAATGACATGTCAGATAGATGTGGTCAGGGGTCACCAGACTGTGGCTATCAAGGTGAGGAACTAATAAATCCAATTGCCTCTTCAGCTTGGATTTAAGATGTGAAAACTGTAAGATAAGTATTTTACTGCAAAAACACAGTTATGGATAGCTAAACTATGTTATACAGCAGTAATCTTCTGTACTTTTTCCATGAAAGCCATGCTGGTAGGATTTAGCCAACAGGAAGGCCATTTTATTTTATTTTTTTACCACAAAACACCAAAGAAACCCCAATCATTACCGAATCTATTTTCTAATTTGTCATTAAGCCAATACAATGCTAATTAAAAACAGGCACCCCTTTATACTGTGATGAGGGCATGCAACATGTATTCACTCGACTTTCTTAAACCAATTTTTCTTAAACCAGTATATCTTAAACCAGTTCCCACACAAAGAAAAACACAAGACCATTTTTATGTGGGCTCTAGGTCCACAACCTAAACAAAAATTATTTGTTACCGGGTTTGGCCTCTCCCTTGGCATTCCAAAGAAAGCCAAGCTGTGTCCACTACAGCACAATGAACAGAAATAAACAATGTTACAGTAGCGCTTGGAAGCAAAAGTTAAAGTTAATAACAGACATGGCCTGGTCTCAGTACAGGGTTGTCCAGGGTGGAATGGGTCAACAATGGATGGAACTATACCAAAACACAAATAAATAAGATGAAATAATATCCTTTTTTTTTACTTTGTAAAAGAATAATCTTTTTTCTGATTTGTATTAGACAGTTAAATCAGTTGAATCAGTTAAATCATGATGACTCATGATTTAACTGATTCAAGTCAGCTGTCTAGTACATGAAGACAGAACAGTACTTCAAAAGCATATTACCCACTGCATTTAGAGAGAAAACCATTTGTTGGATTAAGTTCATTTTGTTGTTTTTACCTCAGAATAGAGTTACTTTTAAACCAACAACTAAGTAAGGAAAGGATGGTTTTACCTTGCTGACATGTTTCGACTACGTCTGCAGTCTTCCTCAGAGCATCATCCGACATGTGCTGACGTGTCATTTTTATCAGGTGACCGGTCTGACAGATCTGTCAGAATCTGTCAGATTGGCCACACCTCCTGCCGTCCAGTGGTCTCTGGATGATGGAGTCCCAGGTATGTGAGAGGGTGCAGGCCCCCTCGTTCCGGTTCATGGAACTGCTCGCCCGTGTCCTGATCTCGATGGGCTCCTTAATCCATTGTATTTGTTCTCCGATGTTAAAATCCTCCCCCTGTCCCAGTCCATGATGTGGTTATTTCTTTGACAGTGGTCCATGATAGCAGATTTTTTTTTTCTTGGTAGGCTTTTTCTTTTTGTGTTCTTGTGAGTCACCCAACTGTTTCCTTTTCGCATTCTGTCTGGTGTTCTCTTCGTCTTGTGTTGTATGATCTACCTGTTTCTCCAATGTATGTTTTCTCGCATGATTTGCACGGAATTTCATATTTGATATTGTCATTTATTGTCCAGCTCTATTTTATCTTTTGGGTGAACTAATAGCTGCCGGAGTTTAGTATGTGGTTTTACTGCTGTGTTGATGTTGTTTTTTTCATCATGCATTGTATGAGTTCTGTTGATCCCTCAGATATATGGAATGGTGCTAATGTCTCTATTTTTATTGTCCGGTTTTTGTGTGTGTTTTGTTTTAGTTTTTTCTCTTTTCCTTTTTCCTTTGTTTATGGCCCATATCGGGTATTGGCAGTGTATGAGTGCATTCTTTATGTGTTTTTCCTCCTCCTGTCTGTCTTTATCTTCGGTTATGATGCTGGTCCATTCGTATGGTGTGCTGACTACTGAGAGTTTGTGCTGTAGAGTGTTCTGATGTCCAGAGGAGGTACTGGTCCGTGTGCGTGGGTTTACTGTAAACTTTTATTTTAATGCTGTCGTCTTCTCTATGGTGTATATTCATGTCCAGGAATGATATAGTCTGGTTAATTTCTTCTTCACCTGTGAATTGTATGTTTCCAGTGTCGTCCATGTTGCTCAGATAGTCAGTGAGTTCCTGTGTGTGTCCAGATTTTATTATTTCCAGGATGTCGTCTATGTATCGTTTCCAAAATGTGGGTCTGCAGTGTGTGGATGGCTTTTGTTTCCATGTCATCCATGAAAAAGTTACTCATTATGTCTGAAAGTGGATATCCCATTGTGAAACCTTGTTTCTGACTGTAGATTTTTCCTTTGAACTGAAAATAAGTGGATTTGACAATAAACTGGAGAAAATGTGATGATGTCATCTACTGTAAGGTTTGTGCATTTTTTTCAGTGTCCTGTCCTTCCTGAATCGTTCCTGTACGATGTGTAATGTGACGTCAGCAGGGGTTTTAGTGAATAATGAAACTATGAGTATCTTGTCTTTTTGTATTGTAATATTGTTGAGTTCTTGTGCCAGTTGTTTTGAGTTTTTGCAGTGATGGTCTGATGTACCAAGGAGGGATTTGATGATGTCTACTAGAGCTTTTGACAGGTTGTAAGTGACGGATCCAATGCTGTCTACTATGGGGTGCAGTGGTGTGTTTTGTTTGTGTATTTTGGGTGTTCCATATAGCCGGGGGGTGACATTAGCTGTGGGTATCAGATGACTGTATGCTTCCAGTGTTATCTTGTTGGTTTCTAGTCGGGGTTTTAACAGAGTTTTTAGTGTCCTTTTCTTTTGTTCTGTGGGGTCTTTTAAAAGTATTTTATATGTGTTCCTGTCTTCTAGCATGGTTGTTAACTGTTTTTCATATGTGTCCGTGTCCACGATGACTGTGGTTCTTCCTTTACCGGCCGGTAGGATAGTGATGGTCTTGTCCTGTTTGAGTGATTTTATTACTTATTCTTCTTGCGTTCTGATATTGCTGTGGGAAAGTTTTGCTGATTTTAATATCCCTGCTATTGTGTTTCAGAGTTCTGATTTTTGTCCCTGGCCCTGGAGTTTCTGACATGCTAATTCTGTTGCTACAATGAATTCTTCATGTGGTGATGATGGCGAAATTAAGACCTCTGGTTAAAACAGTTCTTTCTGGTTCCATGAGGGTGCATTGCAACAAATTTATGCAACAATACCCATTTTTCATTGGATTTTGTCTGTGTTTGTTTCTGTTTTTTCTTTCTCCTAGTTTATTAAATTTTTGGATGTGGCAATTTTTCGTTGTGATGAATTCTTCTTCGCGTGTGCATTTAAATTTGTGTGCTTTTCTGTTCCTGTATATCTGGCTCCAAAGGGAGGTGTTGCTTTTGAGTCTGAAGAAGACTGCAGGCGTAGTCGAAACATGTCAGTGAGGTAAAACCATCCTTTCCTTACTTAGTTGTCAGTTAAAAAGTAATGCTACTCTACAGAAAACCATTTAGTTTTGGTTAATTCAGTCTTCAGGGCCCAGATTTGTCACTCTGTGACACAGAGGCAAATATACGCACGCAAACATACATTAAACACCAACAGCTATTAAAAAGAGTCACTGATAGGAGCTTGGTGAGAGATAATTGTCTCGTAAGTCAGTAAGCACAGCTGTTGGCGAGGTCACGTTTTATTTATGAACACACATTGCCATTCTCATTTTTGTCTCTGTATCTCTTCCAATCTGGCTTTCTTCTTCTCTCTTTTTTCCCTTCTACTCTCTGTCTGAACCTGTCCTATACATGTCCTGCTCCTCCATCTCTACTCTCCATCTTCTTTCATTCTGCCTAGTTGGGCTTCAAGATTGCTCCTGCCCGTCCATGAATATTTATGGAAGAGTTTAGATATTACATGAAAATTAACTGTTTATTTACACAGACTCTCACTTTTGGCTTTATGGCAGGTTGGCAGTGCTGGCTGAATGCAGTCAGACTCCCAAGTATGAGGATGAAATAGGCCAGCGCTGTGTTAAATAGGATTCATGTCAGTAAGAGCTGTGGCAAACCAGATCTGTCATACAGCTTTAGAGGAGCAGTTTCATTTCAGAACAGCACCACAGCAAAGCATAGAATTGTCTAGGACCAGAAGATGAATCGGTGATGTCTCAAGTGGTTGGAATTAGTGGAACCTGTAGTTCAAATGTGGTCTTGGCTAGTTCTGTAACGTCATTTACTGAGTATATATCAGTGAATATGCACTGACCAGAATGTTAGCACAGAAAGAATTCAAAGTAACAACATAAAAGATGTTGAATTACTTAACCCTTTAATGTCCTCACCAAGAAAAAAGCAATAAAAAAAATTATTTCTTTATATTTTTTATTTCTTTGGGGCACTAACAACAACAATCAATTCATTTTTTATGAACGGACCCCCCGGTTTTGGAAATATTGACCTCTACCAAATGGTCGAGATGTCACTTCATGGTCTCTCCAATTTTGGTACTTCACATCAATGTCCAAAGAGGAGTCCGCCATCACAGATCATTGCAGATGATGACATTTTCATCATGCTGACTGTCTGGGACACAGACATGGAAAGCTTGCTCAAGACTTAACAGTTATTTTTTCTTTTCTTTTTTTGTATAATCATGATTTCTTTTAAGAACACGTGCGACATGACTTAAGTTTTCATCAAAAAGTAGGCCAAATTTTTACTAAATTTCAAGAATGTCACCAAAACAAAGTGAAAATACAAATAACGCCCTTTCCATTCACTACCGTAATTTACAGTAAATATCAGGTGCTGGTTCATCAAGATAAACAACTGGTGGCACTAATTCAACCAAGTACTATCAGATCATTGCAGAAGAGCAGACAACATAATCAAAAAAGTACCAACCAAAATTCAACTGATGAAGAGAATTTCAAGAATTCAATATAAATGTTATGTTGCATTTTCGTTGCACTGTCACTCTTGCTTTCACAGATATCAACCAAGCATTAAAACTATCTTGCAATATTACCATATTTTGCATAAAACATTTTTTTAAAAAGATGTGTAGAAATCCATGTAGATGCTTTACATTGGCAAAGGATCATTGTTGCAGCAGGAAGAAATATCTGTACTCTAAGCTGTATACCCTTGTCCATAGCAGCATGCTCAGTGAGATGGTCCCAATATCCATCTTCCAATACTGTCCACTTCTTCCTGGGAGACTGAAGACATGTCAGATGAGATGCCACAGCAGTCTTCTGAGTCCATCCCTGGGTCTTCTACTCAGGAAAACCAACACATTAATGTGCCCAGGCATTCTGATTAGATGCTGCAACCCTGTCAGCTCATTTTGACCCAAAGAAACTACTCAGTTGTCCAAACTCTTTGCTCGGTCTCTGAAGGTGGAGGCTAGCTACCATTGTATTTAAAACTATTTAATCCCCACAAAACTTGACATCAATACAAGAAAGAATATTGTCTTCAAGAAATCTAGAAGAGTCTCATTCCAAAGCTATACAGCACACCATTTGTAATGTTCATAGCTTGCCTTTTCCAATGCTGTCATCAACAGCTTTCACAAAAATGTACCAGGCCTGGCTCAGAACATACTCTGTTCTCCTGTCAGTACCTGAACACCCAGGTTTGTGCTATTCTCTGCCAGTGTTTTTACTAAAGTCAGGTGAGTGTTGCTGATAAATGTCATCATCTTTGTTTGAATTTACTTAGGTCCTGAACAGTGTCAGCATTAGCAACTGCAGATGGTCCTACATTCTGACTGCTTCTATTTAACATGATTGTCCAGCATTAACTTCTTTCCTCTCCTCTCTCCTCTGACAGCTACTGTAACAAAGCAACAACTTAGCAGAATTTTCACAACTTTATAATGCTGATTGCTATATAAATAGTAATCAACATGGCTACCATAGTAAGCAGAGACAGGCAGAGGACACTTTCTTCTTTCTTAATGGTGGGAAGCGCAAGCTCTTGTAAACAATCAGTTACAATCATCTGTAACTTCATCACATTAAACACGAGATGCTGCATTGAAAATGTACAAATAATTTTCTGACTGTTACATTGCACATCCCTGGTCTTGTGAATTATTGTCTATGTTGATAAAAAAATATTGCAATAATATTGCAGTTAAGTGAATAATAATTAATATCTTTAGATTGGGGAATGATTCTCTGCCATATCAGCCCCATGTCACAGAAAATGTTCTGGAAAATGATTTCATGAAACTAGAACCCCGAATACAGCAAGCAGTACACAGTCATCGTCTACCTTACTCACCACTTAATCGACATTTTAAACATCATACATTTATTGAGCTGTGTCTGTGTCCATCTAAGTATCTCTGGGAGCCATGTAAAATGGAATATTGTGTTCCATTAAGCCTTCCTCCAGCATCTCACCTCCTGCAGTATCTCGTCTGAATTTCCCTTTATAGATTGGAGGCATTTTCTTTCTGCTGATGTCAGGAAGTGTGTTTTGGGGCCACAGCCAGACATTGTGAGAAATGGGACAGAGCTTGTTAGGCTGCTTAGGTCTCCTGTCTCTCTCACTCTCTTCTGATGAGCTACAAAAAATGATTATGGCTCTTCTATTGACTGGCAGTTTGTATTCAGAGATAACAGCAGTCTGAAGGATTGTATGCAGTTTGGAGTGTGCCAGTAACTACAAATGTTCCCATGTGCCTCCTACAGAAACAACCAGTGTTGCTGTTGCTGACCTATATTTGTTTTTTTAAAATTACAGTGCATGTCTGTCTTTAAATTTAAGAAAGCCATAGAACATGACCTGCAAATATGAAAGCAAGTAAATTATGAGATGTACCAGTTCTATACATGGCAGATTGTGAGTAATAAGTGACAAAAAGTTAAAAGAAAAAAAAAATAAAATACAAGAAGCCTCGAGTTTAAATGGTGAAGGTACCTGTGTATTAAGGATGAAAATGTCTACTATAAACAACATGAATTTGTAAAGAAAAAAATACAAATAAAACACAAAAAGGTTAAACATAAAATGTAATAAAATGCTTAAATATAATGGAAATTGAGTTACATGAATACATAAGATGCCAGGGGCTCAGGTGAAGGAATGGGTTGTCCACTAATCGCAAGGTTGGTGGTTTGATCCCCTGCATGCCAAAATGTTGGGTAAGACACTGAACCTGAAGTTGCTTCCGAGCAACTTGCACAGCAGCTCTGTCACCATTGGTGAGTCAACTGGTGAAAGAGAAACACATTATAAAGTACCCTGAGTGCTAGATGTGGAAGAAAAGTGCTATATAAGTGCAAACCATTTACCAGAAATCCACACTATATCCTGACAACAGTCAAATGTGAAACAACAATGTTTTTCTGACTGGTCACATTCTATATTGCATTCATTGTTTTTCTTGCATGCTACATTTTGTATAAATGGGCAGTTCTCATATTGCATCATTTTCTGTTTTCTGTGCCTTCATTATACTGCGTATGTTGTTGTAATTAGTGCTGCTGTTAACTTGCTGTTATAGCTCTGCTTTCCCACAGGGATTGTGAAAGGTTCAATTTATGTCTCAGAATTTATCATTGTAGTATCTCAGCAGTCATTTGTCTAAAACTAATGGCAATAAAACGGTTTCACATTCACTCTAATTAGACTGAAATAAGAGTGGAGTCGGGGGAGTGGGCATATCAATCCAAAAAGAGTTTTATTCTCTCTTCTTGCCAGCTGTGTCTATATTCTCTTGTGTATGAGGGAGAGAGAACTGCATCTGTAGTATTGTCAGTAGCTTGTAAGGGGATTATGTCCACAGGCCTCCAAATCTCCCTTATATTATTACTTACAGTAGCTGGAATCCCAAGGGCTCTCCCTTACAGACAACACCACACTATAATCACATACACATAAACACACAAGGAACACTGTACTGTATACTATTCTTCTCCCTGACCACTCATTCTTTTGCTAGCACCTGATACCTTTATCTCAAAAAACAGCATGAAAATATTTTGTGTTTGACAAAGTGATGCAGCGCTATAACTGCACATTTTCTATTCAGTAAGGTGTGTAAAATATAAGTGTACAGCATAGTGAACCATCTCCAAGTGTGTTTCATGCTGTGTGTAGTTAGGTGCTGCGGTATTCAATAAAATACCATAAAAAGAGTAAAAAAACCTTTGGCAGCAACAGTAGTAGTTACTGGAGCCGTGCTAGGAGGATGGGTGTATTGTACAATGTAGAACTTTTCACTTGTGTACTATGATGCATAGATGAGGGCAATGAGTTACTATTCTGTGACAGCACCCCCTCCTGCCCGGCCTCCGCCATAGGGGAGTGGGTGCTGTCACGGCCCCCTCCCTGGTCCCTGCATCTGCCCCCACCTGACGTCCCGGGACCTCACTTTTTGAAAAACGTCTGCTATGAGTGAAAAGTGTGTTCAAATGAGCAAAAAACGTGTTCAGTCTTTTGCAAAAAGAGTGCAAGAGTTTTGGAAACTGTGTGCAAACCATAAATAGTGTCCAAAATTTTGACAGCAGAGTCCTGTTTTTGAGAAATGTATGCAGTCAGTTGGTGGCTGTGTGCAGTGAATGGAATGTAGTGTCTTATCAATGAGAAAAGCTGTAACTCACACTAGCATTAAAATACACCGAATGGCTGTAACAAGTCGAGTGGCATCATCTGAACATCGCTTGTTTCTCCTCTGCTTCCATTTTTTTTTTACCATGATACACAGCACAGGAAACATACATGCACACAATGAGACAGAGAACAGACAACAGCCCAGCAAAGAATTGCAGCAGGAAGGCAGTAGAGACTGTCACACTGAATCAGGCAAAATGAGTGCATATATATTAATAACAAATAAAATTCTTTTTGTTAATTCTTTGATTTTTTGATAGCATAAGCCCAAATGCTCTGGACTAAGCTCTTGCTTTTTGCTGTTACAGTGCAGTGTAGGAGGTCATTCTTCATCATTTTAAATTTTATTGGGCGGGCCAGCAGTTTTAAAAGGACTCACATGAACTAGCATGCTGTCAAAAAAAAAAAAAAAAAAAAAAAACAGAACAGAAAAATTTATATTTCAGCATATTTGTGACTCATTGTATATATATGCAGTATAAGGGTTAAAAATATAGAATCTTTAACTCAGCTGGAGGTATGGGGGGTGCAACAAAGTTCAGGAAATGAGAAGGAAATTCCTTTAAGCAGCTTCTAAGTGGTTTGATTTACACATTGTGTTTGCTGGCTAGTACCTTAAATTCAGGAATCACCTTTTGTCAGCTTGGAGATTTGAAACTTGAAGACTTCTAAAATGCTGTGCACAGTTAGAACTCATGAACTTGGCATGCCTCGGTTTCCATTCTACATGTTTAATATACTTTGAAGCACACGCAATTAGTACTATTACAAACTGATTTTATTGTGGAGTAATTTGTACCCTCCATATTTTTCAAGAACATGGCTAACACTTAAGTAGAGCTGGGCTAAATACACAGTTTTAGATTTTGTTTGTTCCCTTTAGATCCAGCAATCCAAGATTGGCTAATAGTCAACTGAAAAAATTCTGTCGTATTTATTTTAAAATTCGCTCTATTGCTTTACAAGATGAGTTTCTTGAAGGTACAAAAAAAGATGAAGATAGGTGTAAGAGAGGTGTAAAATACATTGAAATGGTTTGTTTGCTCAGGCCACAAAGATGGTTTTTAAAAGCAGTGCTTCTCCCTGTGATCTGACCGTGGAGAGCTTGTTCTCAAATGATAGTTTCAATAGTTACTGCTCCAGAGCATCACAACAAACTTTACAGTGCCATTGTGTCTGCAGTGGCACACAGCAATACATGCAATGCATTAGAAAAAGAACTGTGAAGACACAGTGTGGTTCTAATTCACTGTCTATAATTGATATTAATGATCTTTTGCCAATGTCCAACAGTGCTGGGCAGGGGGCCAACCTCCCTCTAATGGTTTGGGAAGTCTGACACACTGCTGTTTGGTTTGCCGATGCACTGAGTTAAGCCTCCTCCAATCAAAGTTGGTCCTTACTTCAAGTTCATTTACCACCAAAAAGGGAGAAACAATTGATCACACAGAGAAACGCGTGAGCAAACAAGATCCTGTTTTGTTTTTCTTTTTTTTTCTTGGAAGGCTAAACTGTTCTCTCCCATTCCTTTCTCAGTTTGTGGCAGCAGAGATTGCCCTCTGAGAAAGTAACCTTTTCTGGACTGTGTCCAGCCAGCCCACCCTTCTGACATTAAACCTGCTCTCCAATGTTACAGCAGCAAGGCTGTATAAAGGGGACAGTAGAGGGAGAAAGGAGATTGGTCACTTCAACTTCCATTAAAAATAAGCAAGCAGAGCAACCTCTGCACCCATAATTATGATCCAGTTTTCGTGTTTGGTGAACGAACAGAAGAGACGAAACGCAAGGTGCAAAAAATCCTAAAGGCTTTGTGGGTAATTGTCACTCACACAACTTTTCTTTTACTGAGATCTTTACTGACTCATCTCAGTTATACAGTACCACCCTGCTGTAATCTGGGACTTTCTTCTACAGCTCATACAACATGACAGAATGATTTCCATACTAATGCCTAGGGAGTATTCACATCATAATGGCAGTTTGCTAGTGTGTGTGTGTGTGTGTGGGTGTATGTGTGTTGAAACAGGAGGTTGAATTCCACTTGGAAGCCTGTTTGCTCCAGGGCTGTCACTGGAAGCTATTTCCTCAGGCCTCTTGCTGAGAAGCTTAGTGAAATGCTTGGAAGGGATGAGGGTTAAAAGACGTGAAAAATTATTTCCTGTTGGAGAATGTCTGAACACACAGGACCAAGTTTTTGCTTTTTTGTCTGAATTTTAGATGCAAGTGACTGATGTTCCCATTTCTGTCTCCTTTCCTCACAGCACAGCCAAATCCGCCGAAAATTCACGAAGGATGGTGGGCATACAAGGAGGTGGTGCAGGGGAGCTTTGTTCCAGGTAAGCCCCACAACAGTATGCAACGCTTTGATGTGTGGAAGTTCCCACAGAATACAGATTTTCCTGCATACACTTTAAACACACTGCCTGCTTGATTCTGAAGTCAGAGCGTATTACATATTTAAGATAACATCAGGCCACTTTGCCATTGGCAATAGTTTTATTTTCTCATTCTAAAAACCTTTCTTTGCCCTTTACACTCATCTGACACTTTTTCACTGATTGATTGAAAGTGGCACACTGTTCCTTCCACCTTTTCCATCTTGTTTTGTATGCAGCAATTATTTTCCTGAGATTGTGTTTTTGTGCTGAGTTGAGGTATTTCTGATAAAGCCCACAGGTGGCTCTGTGTATGAGTGTGCGTATGTGAGATAATGTCTGTTTTTATGAGGACCAAATGTCTGCATACGGAGAACAATTAGGAAAATTTAAACTGAGGACATTCAGTTGTCATGGGAAATAGAGACCCAAACGTGGACAGAGAAAATCAGTGTTTATAAACATGTTTTGCCTTCCAAGTGTGTTCAAATATGATGAATATGAAGGCAACAGCTGTTTCAAGTCACTTTGTGTGAGGGAATTCACAGGACACAGCACGTGGCAAAAGTTGCACACAAAGTCAAAGTTTATCAATTTATTCACCCAAAACACACAGTATAAAATTACACAGGGAATGCTGAGGAATGGGGCTGGGGGACACTCACTTGTGAACACAGAAAACTACACGGACAGAAGTGCAAAGCAAAGGGAATCTACGGAAGCCCACGAGGGACACTAAGCTAGAAATGCAAATCATAAAATACAAAACAGACTTAATAACAAGATATGTTGGACTGAGAACTAACCAGTACCAGGTAACACCAGGCTAGTAAAGTGTTCAAAAGCAGGAGTACAAGAAATTACACAACATGCATACAACGCGAAACACGGAAGCCCTCCCATTCATTCACATTCACTACAGAATGCTATCACCATAAATAGTGGCGAGATAAGCACAGTAGTTTAACACAATCACAATATAAATACCATCAAAATACAAGGCAAGACGATCGCTAAGAATGAAAGCGAGACTAACTTAGAGCAGAGACGGTAAACCGGGATCCAGGCAGGTATAGAAGACAGGGAGCTTGGAGTAGGAATCTGATGGGAAATGACTAGAAGAGCTTAGCTGCAGAAAAGCGATTAGCTAGAGCAAAACACAACAGAGCAAACAAACTGAACTAGAGCTGGCCTGAATAGACTACCAGAGTGTAGTACAATGGTTCGGTATCAAGTGGTGGACTGAGCCCTTCTTTTATGGCAGGAGAAGATTACGGACAGGTGAGCCACTCCCTGTCACAGGTGTGCTGACTCAGCTAGTTATCCAATCAGACCTGTTAAAGGAAATCACACACACAGCTCATTCACACCTACAAGGGGAAGGTGAAAAGGAAAGGAGGGAGGACTATCAGCTAAGTAGTGGAGATGGAGGGCATGACATTAGTTCGTACTCTTGTGCAGGCATCAAGGTAAACTTTAGTAGAGGGTGAGCAATTACATTTGTGTGGAATGGAAATTATAGTAATGAGAGGCAACGGGAGATAACTGTTGGGGTTGGGGCTGACTTTTTGTAGATTTCAAAAGTCTTTAGTCCAGCTTTCACTCCAAGTGCACAAGTTATCAAATTACACATTGCAAGGTCATTGCTTTTAGTGATTTTTATTTATTTATTTATTTTCTTTATAGCTGTGGTGCTTTCCCCCACACCAGTCACTTATTGTTGCCTTCCCACTCCACAAAACAGGGTTTAACTCTTCATCTCAAAGTGAGGTTATAATAGTGCTTCTGCGAAAAAGATAAAGGAAAACATCATGACATTGCCCATTGCTTTGCGGACTCTGTTGTGATACCTTGAGTTAGGAATCTGGCCCTTAGCATCCTGGTTTTCTGATACTCTACACAACGAGTAACCAGTACAAATTATAAATCACAAGATAGCCCTGCATACCCAAAACATACACTGCTTTATCAACTATTTTACTCTAAATGACACCATAGTTTACAAACTGAACAGCAGTTGGTGTTGAGGGAGACTTGAAACTAGCAATTGAAACCATAAACTAAGGAGGAAAATGTAATATATGTAATGTATTTATGCCTGCAGTAGTGGAATAAACATGGGTTAGATTTTTGTATTTCTCTAAACCATCAACAATTTTGCTGAGTGGTGCTGAGCCCATAATGCAGCAATGGTGTCCCCTCAAAGGATTGACAGTGGAATTGTTATGTTCATTTAAAAGGCTAATACATCGAAAGAAAAGGAGTTTGCTGTTTTCCTTTCTCGTACTAAAGGGGAGCCTTAAAACATAAACATATATATTATGAAATGGGAGTAAAGAGACATGTGTGGAGGAAATGGCAGGCTTGCATCCAAAATTTACATCTGGTCAGGCAGACTAAATGCAACTTAGTAAATCAAGGTGCAAAGAATAGTTAATTCCATTTGTTAGGGAATTCTGCGATGTCGAAAGAAGAATCAGGAGGCAAACTCAGAGACACTGTGGAGACTCAGATGGCTTATGTTGAGAATAAGGTTTACTGATATCAGGAGAAACGATACAGGAGCAACACAGTGATGTGAGCACTAGCAGCATCAGTTCTAAGGAGTCTCTCTGGCCTTGGGTACTTATACCATTTGGAAGGCATGCCATGTCTATGTTACACTCCAAATAGGGGAGTTCCGAGTCCATCTGGACAAGAATTGCCACAATATAACGTTGTTTCCCTTACAAACAGCTGTCTTCCACTCCTATGTTATCATCTGTCTGTGTCAGGGCTGTATTAGGAACAGAGAGTGCATAAACAGGTCTGCATCTTCAACTTAGGAGAATCATGGGTCAAGGGTGAACTCTTGTAGAGTAATTTGGGGTGAATTGGTACCTACACTTGATTTTAGGGTGACTGCAGTTGGCAGACACACCAGCATTAGGGATGTCATAAACTAACAGCTGAGGGGCCACCTCAGTCGTGAGAAAGTGAGTAATTTTTCCTTCACACCATTAATGCTTTAAGCGAATCTTGTAGTTTAAATGAAGGCTGTGTATTACAGTTTCCATGCTGTTAGAAATAAGGCCTCAAGGAATAAACATACAGATTCAGTGCCACGCAGTGAAGTATTGTAGGATTGAGGTGTGCACATAGGAAATAAAGACAACCATTTTACCAAAGCAAACATGAAGGATTCCCCAGCATGTCCAGACGTGCATAAATAAGCGCCTGTTTGTCCTTCCCTTTGGCTCCAAAGGCTTGGCGGTTTTGCTGCTCTATTTATATTTCGACTATCTCGTGTAACAGTTCTCCACAGCGCTCTTGCTTTACTAACTACTGTGCAACAGCTGGAGCAGTTAAACACCTTTCACCATCCTCCTGTGGCTGTGCTAAGAATTCCCAACCCTAGTTACCTTGTTCTTCAGCAGGCAGGATTTCATAGCCAGGACATTAAAGAGAGACCCACCCAGGCTGGAGTCTATCCCATCTGACTTAGAGCAAAGGCAAGGGACATCCTGGACAGGTCACCAGTCTATCACAGGGCCTCTGAATAGTCTAGTTTTGGAATATTTTGTCATCACCTGATAGTCATAGGGGTTCTTCTCAAAAGTTGCAAATATTGTATTTAATTGGCACTGCAATGATATTGTAGAAATTGAAATGGAAATGAAACTTCTCCCTCACTGGGAAAAGCAACATTATCAGTGGAATGCTCCACTCAGTATGGTACAATAATGCTATAGGAGCTCTGAATCCTCTAAACTTCTATTCACCTGTTAATGGCAGAGGTCAAAAACAGCGGCCCAACATCTTGGAACATTTGCACCCCAAGGTCAGCAAAACAGATGAAATCTCTTTCTGTGGCCCATATCGCTGTGGCTAACCTTTAGAATATTGCTTATCCTTACTGAGCGCTCTCAATTAGCTTTAATTTTGGTAAAGGTCAGATATAACTCTAAGTGCTGTATCAGTTTCCCCTTCGCTCTCACCTTTTATTCCTCAGCAGTGCCTTAAAAGTGTAATTTAAAAGCTGTGCAATGTGTCTTTAAACTCAGTCACTGTTGTGCTTCTTTCTGCTGCATGAAATGTCTCATCAGCTCCACCACTTATCCCTGTATTACATCTCAGAATTGTACTAGATTGCTCATTTCGCTGTAATTACTGGAAGCACTCAGGATATGTTTTATTAAATGTATGTGCTCATTAGTTTGTGTCTAGTGTGTGATATAATTCAGCTGAACTTTAATTAACATGGCAATTCAAAAACATAAAGAAATGATCTTATTATAGTTGCCCCAAACTTACATGTGTCTGCTGTGCTGTAGAAATGTACTTAAATCTATCAGAATGTCAAAGGACAAAAAATAGTACAGACATGCAGAGCCTGTATTTAAATCAGCTACTAATACTTTAAAGTTATGTTGTAGAGCAATTTAATATAATAGTAGGACTGGGCACGTAAACGTGTTCTTAACACCTTAATTAATTAACACCAACAATTATTTTATTGTGCGTTAATGCAGTTTTATTGTTATTATTATTATTATTATTATTATTATTATTATTATTATTATTATTATTATTATTATTATTATTATTGTATTGGACTGATATTTTTGTTGATGTTGATGTTTCTATGTTTATTATTCAGTTCGAGATTTACTTAATGTCATTGAACAACATGCCATATTTAGTTAGCTCACCTCTGACTGGCTCAGAGTCAGGAGTAATGTGTGTGTTGCTTTGTGCCAGTGTGTGTGTGTCGAGCGAGAGAGAGCTGGGAATGGTGGCTAATTCTGGAACTAAGTTAAAGGGTTTTTGTAGATATTCTGGTGTTGGCTATGGCCCACAGCAGCCTGCGTGAAGGTTCAATAAACGACCAGAAAACGGGATAAAGTCTCACTCATTCATCACAGAGGGTCACTACAATATTATTGTGAACGTCTGTTGCTCACTGGCTTTGAATATACATACAGACAAACCATGGGTCACTGGAGGGCTGGATGTTGATCAGTACTTGGGTTGGATGCAGCATGTGGGAGAACTAAAACAAGACAAGCTAACAAATGCTGCAGCAAAGCAGTTAGCTATAGACTGCATTCTGATTAGTATTGTTGGAAATGTCAGTCTGAGGAACGTTCTTAGGATTGCAATGAATGACAGCATGTATGAGCCTCAACCTGCATCACTGCAAGGTTTGTGTGTGTGTGTGACAATATAAACCGGGACTATAGTCCTCGATGTGGCGGTCATGGGTTTGAGTCCAATCCACAGCCATTTGCTCTTCTCCCCACATTTCCTGTCACCCTCCACTGACCTTTAAATCACAACCTAAAAAGGCCAAAAAAGAAGTACAAACATGGACTTAACAGACTAAAAAGTCATCTGCACTATCAGTCCCAGCTGTGTACTTTTTTGTGTTCGACCACTTCCTCTCATTCTAACAGAGACAGCTTCTGCTGAACAAAGACTTTCTGCTGCTCACTGATATAAGAAAAATGTTTCTGCTGGTACCTGTTCGGAGAAAAAATGAGAATACCGATGTATAAATGTTAACTTGCAGCTGCTGGGAAGGTTCCTGTTATAATGTTATGATCATGGCTCTGGACTCTGAGGGTAAATTGTTTTTCTATAACAAACCAGATAAAATGTTATTGCCCTTGCAATGGCAAATGGCATTGTTTTGATTTGATTACATTAATGTGTCACGGCAGCTTCAGGTGATCAGCATGAATGAGAGCAGCTGCAGCAGCAGCACACCTGCAGCTCATTTCCATCAATCCACTATAAAGACCAGCGCTGCACTGTACGCAGCGTCGGATCATACCGTCAGTCTCTGTAAGACAACGGTGCTACACTGAGCCACCGGAGCATCCTGCTTTCCCCCCAGCCGTCCTCCAGAGTGAGGACGTAAACCCCTGCCGCCCTCCTAAGCAAGGACGTGGGCCGTGTTCCGCGATATGCCGTGAGCGCTGGCATGTGCCCCTCAGCTGCCTTCCCTCCTCCCTCACCTATAGTGAGTTCTGGCCTAGTTTAATTGTTTAGTTATTATTCTTGGGAATAAAATCTGTTTAATTTCAACCTGCCTGCCACTTGCTCTGTGTGCTTCTCATTTTGGTTTTGCCACTCCCCCCACTCCGTAACATAATGTTTAGGTTGAGATTTACAAGAGATGTTTTAACTGCTACTGCGTGAAGAGAATACTGCTGCTAAAAAGCACTTTATATGTTTAAAGTGTTTGCAGTATGATTGTAATTTTGTTCATTTAAAAATAAAAATGTGGCATACACTACTTTTAACTTCATTATTTAATTTGTGAGTGCACAGAGCAGACGGCAGGCAGACCGAAAATAAATAGGTCTTTACAATAATCACACAAAAACCACTAATGCCAACTAAGACCAGAACTCACTAAGGGTGAGGGAGGGGGTGAAGGCAGGCTCCCAGGCGGGAGCGTGGCTGCGGCGGCCAGAGATGATGCCGGGTCATCTTCGGGGCAGTCCAGAGAGAACTGATATTCGGCCAGCAAAATATCAGATAAGATAAAATACATAAATATAATAGTGTAGCATATGAAACATCGCTTGCTGCAGGCAAGAAGAACCTCAGAAATGACCGGGGAAATTACTTGAAGTGAGGGTTATTTGAAAAAGCTTAGTAGCTGGAATCAATAAAAGTTAGGGACCTAAGTGTGAACAACAAGATAACTGAGGCAACTGGACCTATTTTTTTGTACATTTATTAGCTAACAACATGTACTAACTAAAAACACAACAACTACCAACTATGACACAACAATAACACACATTAAGACAAGACAAGACATAAAACAAACAAGACAGTGTATATGAGTGAGGGAAAAGGGAAGGAAGAGAACACAATATTACAACATGATATTGGGGTACATGTTACTTTGCAATATGGTACTCCAAGAGGAAGGGATTAATAGACCACACCTGAAAGCAGCCACTAATTTGGTGGTATGCTAATTTGGAAACTCATCAGAATGGACTTTGAGAATCAGAGAGATCTAAGAAAGTTGCATCACGTTTTCGGTTACTGAAAGTTACTTGCATGCAGTGGCGATGCTTCTGTGAATGGATGATTGAGTCGGCCTGTGGATGTGGGTCGGAACAGCAGTGAACAAAGTGATTTGGTCTCAGCAAACCTACAGGATTGATAAAGGATCTGACGGTACTTAAGGATAACTTAGGATGGATGGTAAGGAGAACTCAAAATGGTGCTTTCAGGTGTTGTCTTTTAAAGGGATTCTTTTGCATGTCATTAACTGAGGAGGGGGTCTGGACCAACCTCCATTGATGAGGGCTGAGGTCCAGAGGTCCCTCGCAGTGATGAAAGCCTTTGTGGGTGAGGAGAAGGATTTTGAATTCTATGTGGTGCTTGATGGGAAGCCAGTGGAGATTTTGGAGGACGGGAGCGATGCGTTCACGTGAGTGGGTGTGGGTGAGGAGACGGATAGCAGACTTCTGGATGAGCTGAAGTTTATTGAGGAGTTTGGAGGGTAGACCATAGAAGAGGATACTGCAGTAGTTGAGTCTGGAGGTGATGAAGGTGTGGATGAGAGCTTCACCTGCAGGGAGGGAGTGAGATGGCCGAAGACAAGAAATAGTGTGTTTCTTTAAGGTTACACATCTGATGCGGTACCTTGGTGTCCTTTTGCTCTGCTGATCATAGAGAACCCCATCTCCAGGCTGTGACTGCAAAGGTGTTACACTAAATTCCATCTACTAATTAAGACTATGTGGTGCAATTGAAACTTCTAGAATGAAAAATACAAAGAGACATTATTGTTTTCCTCTAAAGGTCATATTTATGATGTCAGAAGTTGATGCTGTGCATAGGCAATACTTGAAGTACATGTGGCATTTCTGAAGTATGGGACTGCTAGGAAAAGAGATGGGAGACTTCAAGTCAGGAAAACAACAAGGTAGAGAGCCATGAGGGTGCTCAGAGATACCGATACAAGGATGATTTTAGGGAGTTGATGGTGTAACAGGGAAATCACTCGGGATTTCAAACACAGTCGGTCATCACAACCACAGCCCTCCATATGATGAGAATTTTTTTTTTTCCAATGGTTCTACACGAGCAGACTTTGTTGTTGTTGATTTAGGATTAAAATGTTTAACTGTGGATTAAATTGTGTTTATAAAAAATAATCAGGATAATTGACGCTGCTAATTCTATTCATCATTGTTGTACATCCAATGTTGAATCTAATATCTCACATCTCACAAATTACAGCTCTCACATAATTTGGAACTGAATTTAAAACAGTTTTCATGATGAGTTACAAATATGCCACTCAGTAAAAGGGCCACCTCACCCAAATGCCAAATAAAATTGTGTCATTTATGTTGAGTGGTATCAAGGCATGGGGATTGTGGTTTTGGTTTGCCTCTGTGCAATGTAAGTAGATGGAATTCATTCAATTTTATCTTGTTTCAGCTGCGAAGAAAAGGTCCCCATCCATGTGGTATGAATCGTTCTGAAGGCCATCAAGTGTTTGATAGACCTAAAAACTGAATTTTTTATTTTTTTTGGGGGGGGCACCAAATCAGTGTTCATATAACTTAATAACATTTAGTCTCTGTATTGCTTATAATGGCAAGTATTTTATTCAGTGGTTCCTTGGAAAAAACAAACAAACAAAAAAAAAACAGTTGCAGTTGAGCAGCTGCTTTAGGGTTACTCACCTTCCACTTGACATATTCTTTTTATGAAGGGAACTCGAACTAGTGTAGTAATATTAAAAGTGTTACACTGTAAAGGCATAATATGAGGAACACATTGTGTTTCAATTTAGGACCATCATGTGCAGGTGGTATCCACCCTGCTGCAACAAACTAGTTGAGCAAAAGTTGTGAGGCCAGCTTGTTGAATCATATTTGGCTGTCTACAAACTTTCTTGAGGGACAGCACCAATGGTTTTTCAACACTGGTGTAAAACTACTAAAAAAACACAATTTACTTTAGATATTTCAAAACCTGCACGACTGTATACCACAAGTGCCCCTTTTGAAAGGTACACCTGTTGAAACAACCCAAAGCCCAGTTTTCATGTCAGCCCCTCTTCTGGTTTAATTGGGTTATTGTTGTATTTTCATCAGATCTTATCATAGCTCTTCACATTAGATAATCCATTTTCTGAGGCATCAGAGTATTTTGTCACAGGTCCTCATCACCAGAATTTAATTTAAACCAGTGTTTTCCCGTCCTTAGCCTCTTATTTTGATGGCCACTTTCGTTTCTAGTAATCAAACAAGCAGCTGCAGTTTTTTTCTAGAAGGGCTTGTGAGCTTATATAAAAACCCCCAAAACAAAAAAAAAAAAAAACACATCCCACTGAAACAAGAACCAAGCACAAGTTCTAGAATTATAGCTCACGAATCGCAAAGTCCAAAAAGCCAGCGTTGTGAAAAATCCGCTCTGTTTTTTCTTTTCATTTTCTTTTTACTGCTCCAATTAAGCTCCTCTCTGAATCAATGGAGGATGCTAATTGGAAGGTACTTTGTACATGTCTGGCAGGTAGCAAGCTCTTCTTCAAGTGGCAATTGCTGATCGAAAACCAATTAAAAGAACACAGACACCACTAGCAGGGCCATGCAAAGTTGCCGCCAACCAATTTATGCAGAGAAAATGGAAATCCAATAACACATTGCCAGCTTGTTTTGAGTGTATCCCAGCCAGTCCCTGCACTGGAGGTGGAAATGGAAAACTTGCAGGAGCTACTGTACTATAGCATGGAGGCAATTCTGGTGAGGAGAGGCCTCTCAGTAGTAAGATCAGTACCTCCAGAGAGCAGGAGATGGTTTCAGACAGCTAGCACTGCACACCAGAGGCTGTTTGATGGGCAGCCAACATCTAGGTAAACAGATTTGGCTCCTGAAATATTGAAATATTACCTTCTACAGTGATACACTGCTCCATTATTTTTTTTCTAATTTGGCACAAAGTGGTACCATCCCAGCCCCTTTTCTCTTTGTATTTTATTGTTGAGGTATTCACAAATGGAATGGATAACACTATGGGTTCAGTTCAGCTTGATATGTTTAAAAAATGTGAAAAAAAACTTTCAGGGTTCCAGCCTCTTTCTGAGGCAGGAGCTTACTATTGTGTGAGTACTGCCATTTTCTTCACCCACTCTAAAACACAAACGGCTTGCCTTAACTCCAGATGGAAATTTAGTTCTTTCCTCAGAGCCCACAAATAATCAGTACAGCTATGCATGCCTTAGACACAAAATGCACGGCGCATCCAAGTTTTTCTCACCTCACATTCCATAGCACAATATCATCATCATCAGGTTGAGTTTCTGAAGGACGCCCACAACAATTTTCCACCACAATTCATGACTGTTCATTGCGATAGCGAGATCCTCCATGGTAAATCCAGTATCGTCAGGCAGTTGTGATTTTGGCCGTGAGCAGGGTTTGACTGACTAGCTCATGTTTGGCTCTCCACCAGTGTAATGCAAACCAAAATCTTTATTGTTTAAATTTTGTTTTCCATAAAGTCATTCTCTTGTTGGGTGCTGCTTCCATGAAGCTCTGACATACAGTAGATGCAGCTTAGATTCCAACTGTTTTGTAAGTGTCTATGTAGTTAAACTGTGAAATGGCAGACCACACTTTTGCAACTCTGGTTTTTATGTAATGTTTTTTTTTTGATGATGAGTTACTGCCAAGGCATTTGAAATTTCATGTTGATATTTGAACCAGATAGGGAAGTTATTTTTCCTGTAATTTTGATAGACATGAATTCATTTTTTTTCTGCATTTAAATGGAGACCAATGTGACCAGCAATATTTTCAAGCTTATGTAGAAGGTTGTTGCTCCAGACATTGTGTCAGACAATGACATAATCAGCATTGCTTTTTGGGATTTATGAGTGTCTTCTGCTTTTTCAATTTTTGTAAAGTGAGGCCAAGGTTCTGAACAGGATAGACTGCAGTTCTTAGTACATAATCAAGACAAAGTGTGAAACAGTATGGAGCCAGAGCGTCTCCTTGTAAGACATTGTCGACTATATCAAAAAACTGTTTCCATCAGGCGAGTGGATCATTGCACGAGTGTTTTTTGTATAACAGCATAATAGCGTTAGCTTTTTCTTTTGTTATACCATATGCTAAAAGAACGTGTTGCATCTTGTCTCTATGAACTGAGAAGAATCGACAAAAAAAGTACTGCAGCAAGATTTTTCTGCACATTATATTGTCAACAGTGGTACACTTTTGAATTACATACCACACCAGAGTGTACCTCACCTGCCTCTTACAAAAAAAATCCATTGCTTGGTACCTCAACATTCACATACCCAAGAACAGGTTACAACACAGTGAAAATCAAGATAAGTGTTTTAGTGTTTTAATTACAGTCACAGATTGCTGATAGTGTTGCAAATTGGGTAATATCACTGATTCACTGGAAATTCTCAAAATATGACTAAAAATGTTTATCCTTTGCTGAGGTTAAAAAGTTGTATAAATAAAAGAAACTGCAGCATTATTATTTTCTCTTTTTTTACCATTGGAGGACTGAAGCTTCTTTAATGCACTTTGTACTCCCTAGTTAACTGGTTATCACTGTCCACACGCAGACTTCTCCACTGGTATTGTTTCATTTACAAATCCATCCTCGGTCTGCTGCCCACATATTTATCCTCTTTCATGTCACGTAAACAATTCAGTCATAGTCTACGTTCCCAGGACTTCATTACTTTCACCGTCCCCTCAGTCCGCAGAGAGCTCGGCAAGACAGCTTTTTCTTGCTCTGCTCCCTCAGCCTGGAACTCACTACAGCAGAGTCTAAAGCTGTCCCACTTGATTCCCCTGGAGGACTTCAAATGTCTTTTAAACACTATGGAAATATCATCTTTTAGGATTTGTTCTTGTTCTTAGTGTTTTTACATTTTAACTTCATTGCTTGGTGCTTTGCACATTCATTTTATTGTCTATGCTGTGTTTTGTCAAGACCCTGTTTGTCTGGAACTCATTGTTATATTGTATTGTTGTATTATGTAGTATAGGTCCCTTAGTGTTGTTTGTCAATGACTCAATGTTGTCTTTTTATGTTATTTAAGAACAGGTCTCACTTGAGAATGAGACTCAGTGTCTGAATGAGACTAACTGTATAAATAAAGGCTCAATAAAAATAAATAAAAAAATGGTGACATCGCATGAGTTTACATTGTGACTTTGACACAGCTGCTGAAAGGTGATTATTTTCCTAGCAACTACTGAGTTGCAGAAATTGCAAACATTTTTATGCCAATGTTACGACCGCAACATCATCCAAGTACACCGAATAACCTTTAAAATCTCCAACCACCATGTTCATCAGGCGTTGAAAAGTAGCTGGTGTATTCCGCAAACCAAAGGGCATCACAGTATATGAATACAAACCAGTGGGGTTAACAAATGCAGCTATCTCTTGTGCTCTGACAGTGGGACGTGCCAGTATCCCTTCAGCAGGTCAAACTTACTTACAAACTTAGCTGACCCTACTTGGTCAATGCAGTCCTCTGTGTGAGGACGTGGAAAAGAATCAGGTTTGGTGATATTGTTCACCTTCCGAAAGTTAGAACAAAACCTGGGGGTGTTATTAGGCTTTGGCACAACTAGGCTGGGATGCCCAACTAGAAGATGACAGTTCAGCAATACCATTACTGAGCACATACTTAACCTCAACATCAAGATACTTACACTTTTCTGGGTGAACACGATAAAATCTCTGCTTGATAGGTTTACTCTCCCCAACATCAATATCATGCTCCACCAAATGTGTGCGAGTAGGTACATCATCAGACAGACATGGATACTGTTTAATCAATTGTTTTCATTGGGACACATGCATGATTTTTCACCTCACCAGAAGGCTGAGCCATCTCAAACAGAACCTTGAGGGAATCGTCAGCACGCTGCTCTGATACCAAATAACCATGAGAAACAGACTAAAGAATATCAGGAATAGTCATGCTGCAAAGAATCATGGTTTTCAGTGACCTTTGTGTCATCCAACTGTGCATGCTTCATTGTGCCAGTCACAGCACAGGCCCTAAACACCTCAGGAAATTCACTTTCACCATCCATAGGGAGAGCAGGACTCACACCAACTTGCACCTCACCCTGAAACAGATCACAAAACAACATCATCTTATGGAGAGAACAGCAGATTTTACAATGTCATATGTTAACTAATCACTTGTAAGTGAGGAATAAGCCTCCTGAGCTCTTCCAGTTAACACACATTGCAACATTACTGTGCAAGTGGAGTCACACCACCCACATGTCTCAGCTAGGCGCTCAAACAGGACAAAAAAAAAAATTCAGGATCTTTTTCATTGAATTTCACTTCAACTCCCTGAAGACATCCACCCTTTCTGTGGAACAGCTTGGACCAACGTCATCGGCCATCAGATCAGCTGCAACTTTTCCCTCTCTAATCAGATAGTTTTCTGCCTTTCCAGCTCAAGTTTTGCATTTTCACTTTCCTGTCTCATCTTAACAATTGCCAGTGCCTTTTCTAACTCAATACCTTGCCTCATGTTCTCCACTGCCACTTCCTTCTGTTTCTAATTTCATCTTTAACAAAAGTAACTCCTTTTGTTGTTCAAAAGTTAAACCTACACCAAGACTCACTGATGATGGTGGAGAAACATTCTCAACACTCACAGAGACTGAAACAAGTTTTTCTGTGTCCAACACTTTCATTTTCATTAAATTCCATTTCTAATTTGCCTTTACGGTTTCCTTATTTATTTTATCACCAACATAAACATTATGGTGTTCAGCAATTAACTGCTCCTTTGTGCATTCATTTATAAAATCCTCACATGGTGCATCCACAAATGTTTTTACAAAGTTCTCCATGTTTCAGATCAGCATGACCACATGAGACAGCAAGATAAAGTAAAGTGCTGAGGCCTACCGGTGTGCACCAAGGCCTAAACAGCTGCAACAATGGAACGTTCCCTTCCATCTAACTGCCTGCTCACACAGCTAGCTAACTAACTCACCCTAGTCTTCATGAGGCTTGGCAGTGGGTATTTATGCACTAGCAGTCCGCTGGTTTGAGAAAGACAACCAGCTCCAGCTTTAGGGAAGGGGAAAAAGGAGGCTCCAGCCACCGTACCTCAACACTACAAATACCCCCCCAATGAAACCCAAAGGGGAAACGCTGCTAAACCTAGCAAGGCAACTTCCTTTACAATTATACACACCTGGCTCAACACTTACCTCTTCAGGTATCTGTGGTCCAAAACTATCAAAGGACAGTCAAAATGTCTCCTCTGCCGCAAACAACACACACAAAAAAAACTGCATTGAAACACAAAACACCTCAAAGTACATTTCCAAGAGCATACTGAAACAACCTTTTTAAGGTTTACCAAAAGCTGAGACAAAGGGAAACTCACATGTATCACCATGTTGAATTCAGCGGCACACAGCCCACAAATTGCAACCACCCATACTGCTGTGCAAACAAAAAGCGCTCAATTCAAATTCGATTTTTTTCAAAACTTACTTCAAGAGGAAGAAGCATACCAAACGGCAGGCCATACCTGACAATGAACGAGCCCCCAGTTTGTTACGACTGGCTCTTTAGGCCTCAACAAAGAAGGAAATGCACAGAGATTTTTAAGTGAGACAAAAGATTTTTTATTAATAAAAAACAATAATGGGGTGTGGTAGTTAGGCTCAGTAGTGTGTGAGGGTGTGTGGTGGTAGTGGAAAATGTGTAGTGCATGTTGTCAGTGCAAAACAAAACCAAATACCACGAAGGACTGCATGGCTAGCTGGAGGGGTGGGTAGGTGTGCAGTGGAGTGGAGCACAGCAGGGAGAGCTCTGGCTCAGCCAGCTGGCTTATATAGCCTGGTGCACTCACTAGGTGTGGCTGGTTAGATGATTACAGCTCCGCCCAGCCAGAGACCTGTAAGAGGAGCAGCAGAAGACAAAGGTTCTGGGGCCATGACACTAAGCAAATGCAAGCAAGACCTTAAAAACAGATGAACTCAACATTTGAATGCAAACCCAACTTTTCAGTCCCTACTTTTATTGGCACAAACAGAGCAAAGCCTTAAAAAGAGGAGGAAGTATACATTAAATAGGATGGGCAAAAAAGCAACCTATAAGAAAAGAAGAAGAGGAAATGGAATAGGAATAGATGAAAGGAAAACAAAAATGCACCTTTGTTGTCTACTGACATGGAGTTGAATTATATTCTACTGCTCCACTGTTATTCTGTTACTGTACTTATAATCGGCCTTCAGCTATTGGACACTTCATCTTAATTTCTGTGTACTTTACCATGGTTACAAGTGATTTTATAGTGAACTAACGGAGGAACTTTTAGATGGAGTCCCTTCTTTAATTGTGGAACTGATTGAACAAGAAAGAAACCGGATTCAACTGAAACATGAACATCACATTCGCTTCACCTGATAATGTTACATTAGCAGTGGTATAGTGATATTAGCTTACCTTTTCATAAATGTCAGCGGTTGAATGCTTGTTTGTTGTTTGTCTCATACACTTGCTTTCCATTCTTTTTATGAGTGAATTGTAGAAAAGTTTAGTTCATAAATTGATTTCTAGAGCCACTAACATCAGATAATTTCACTGACAGACACAATGTTGCTGAATGTAATTAGCTTCTCATTAATTGCATCACAGCAGGTCAGATAGATATCAACAGATAGTTATCAACAAATGAACCTACTGAACAAGAAACAGTTTAGGTGGCAGACAAAACTTTAACAAACCAGAAGCAGCGGTGTGTGATTATGCAGCAGATGCTGCAGCTCACAGAGTAAGATTTTGCACTGAAATGTTTAGTTAACATGATCATTTGTCATTTCTTATCACTTGTATCAACGCTTCTCATCTTGAAATAGTACTTTCCACTTTAGTGGTTGTTAATGAATAATCAGAAATTTTGGTCATAGTTTCTGTCGACTAAATGAACACTGGTGATGACTCCTTGTGGTGCTGCTTTACCTGAATGTGTATGTGACAGAGTTCACATTCAGAAAGCCTGTGTGGTGTAACTGCTCACTATCAGAGAGGACTAGAAGAGTGCAGCTCAGCAGGCTGGAACACAACACACTCGCTCATCTGATCACATGCACGTGCTCACAGAGACTGAGGAAAAATAATTCAGTTTGAGTAGAGCAAAGGAAAACATGCTGCTCTGATGTTAGGGTGGTATTTACATTTTTGGTGACCTTCTGTCAATTAGTAATGTTATATCTGGAAAATCCTCCACATACACACATGCAAAGGGACACACAATGATGTTACACAGTCACAGCTGTGAGTATTAAGTGGCAGTGTGATGGATGGGGTTCAGACAGGATGGCCCTCATAACCTTCCCTTTATTTACCCTCCACTGACTGATAGCAGAAAAAAGAAGAGAGGAGGAAAAGAAACAGATTCTGACAGGATAGGAGAGGAGATGGAAAGAGAGTTTTTGTTTGTTTTTTTGAGATTATTAAAAGTTCTTTTATACAAATCATTGCAGGACAGGAAAGGATCAGGGTCGTCATCACTTAGAAACAAAACTAAAAGACAGCATCCCTGAAATGCAACAAAAGCAATCAACAGACAGTTGAGAGTTCATCCCTGCCAGAGAGCGCCAGTTCAAAACCTTCACATAGATGTGATAGACTGCCTTTTTCCCTGCTGCCTGAAGCTGATCCATGTGAGGAGTTGTGGAAGATAGCAGCTGGCCTCCTCCCTCCTGCAACTCCCTCACATCTGGAGTGGTGGACAGAGGGTGAAATAGTCAGTGACCAGTGGGGTCTAGCAAACCCGCAAGGCCTGCAGGACAGAGTTGTAGAAAGGAATCAGCCCAGATAGGTCACTTTGTTTGCAGCCCAGGCACCCAGCTCTCCCAGTAGTAGTTGAGCAGTGCCCATCTATCTTGAACCAAAGCCATACAACAGCCTCGGTGCAGGCCCGAGCCTGAAAAAGGCAATCTTGGACTGGATGTCAATCAGCCCCTGTCCTCCTTTGACCACAGGCAGGTAGTGAGCTGCTGCTATACAGACAGGGTGTCCTGCAAATATTGAACATCCCTTTGGCGAGTGATAAAGATGTTCACATTGTCTGCATAAGTAGGTATAACAAGGTCTGCTGAACTTGTGGTAGTGACAGACCTCTGAGTCAACTTCTCAGCCTGCACAGTGAGTGGCAAGGCTGTAAAGTTGTCCTGAAATAGGACAGTCTTGCCTGATTCTTCACTGTACAGGTATTGGTTGATTTAGACCAGGTCCTGTCTTCACCAAACATCTTCTCCTGATCTAGTGACATAATAACAAAAAACAAAGTTCAACTTCAACTTCAGCTTTTATTGTCATTCAGCAATATACGTAGTACACAGTTAAACGAAATGACGTTTCTCACATCTATTCAGTTATTTCTTCCAAAGGGTGTACAACCAGTATTGAGTTGAGGGTGCCAACAATTTTGTCTGGCCCATTTTTTGTTTTGTGTAAAATTATGTCAATTTTGGCTTTTTTCTTCTGCTTTTTTTTTTTTTTTCCGATGCACATCAAGGAAATAAACACGTATACCAAAAACGTTTGTAATTGCAACAATTTCTGGGAGAAATGGTGTATTTTCTGGAAAAATTCCAGAGGTGCCAATATTTTTGTCCATGACTGTATGGAGGGACTATCCGTATTCTGGATAGATGGAGGTGGTGCCTCAGAGGACGCCATCCTCCCAAGAAACACAAACAAGACTCCTAGTCAGTAAGTTGACAACAGTCACTAGACACTATTGAATTAAATTATCTGATCATCTAGATACAAAGATTGAAAACAGATGAAAGTCTGTGAAAAGGGATAGAAAATGATCCAGGTCTCCTGCAACTTGCACATCCAGCATCATCGCTCATGCTCACATCTGTGCTCATCGGAGATGGAAACAAGACGAGGACAGTAGAGGAGAAAAGGAAAGCAATAAACAGAGAGAGGAGAATATGAAAGGGAAGAAAGAGAGAAGAGGATGGAAATGGAGGGAGGGAAGGAGAAAAGGAGAAGAAGAATGTAAAAAAAATACAGGGTGAGATAACGACATGATAAACAGATGAGGAAAGAAGAAAAGGGAACTGCTACAGATCAGAAGAAAATGGGGGAACTGCTACAGATCAGAAGAAAATGGGGGAAATGAAAGGATAAGAGGTAAAGGTAACTACTGAGGTATAGAGGTAAATATAAAGAAAAGGGGAGGAGAAAAGGAAATAGATGAAAAGAAAATGGAAAAGGAAAATGAAAGATGACTGAAGAGAATGAAAGGAAAAATGGAATGGAAATGAAGGGAAGCGGATGAAAAGAGGAGAAGAGCCAAGGTATTGGGTTAGGAAAATAAAACAGATGAAAGGAGGACATGAGAGGAAAGGACAAAAGAAAGAAAGTCGGAGAGATGAGACAACAAAATTGGAGAATAAACTTAGGAAAGAGGTGAGGACCTAAACGAGGACAATGCTGTGGGAATCACAGTAGAGGAGAATAAAGGATTGCAGAGAAGTAGAAGAGAGGAGGAGAGGAGTAAAGTGATGATGAAAGAAAGGAGATAAGAGGACAGAATAGATGGTAGATGAGCAAGGAAGTGCTAGAGAGGAGGTATATGGGGAGAGGAGTCAAGTCCAAGTTAGACCAAGCAAGCAGCTGAAAGCAGAGGCAGCCAAGTGGAGGTTAAGAGAAAGAGAGCAGAGGGGATAGAGATGAAAAATGGATGGAGGGGTGGAGCGTGGTGGAGGTGGGGTGAGAGAGTGGTTGGGATTTAAGAGCCAAGCAAAGAAAAGAACTACTGAAATTGAAAAATATTCCTCACAGCTGACAGTAATACTGTGTGATGGGTACAAACACTTTCGTCACCCCCTTTAAATCCTTCAATTCCACAGGTCAGCAGGAATCTGTCAGTCACTTCCACCATGCACTCTGCTGGCCCCCCACTTACACTGACAATAAAAAATATACTCGCCGCTTACATTGGCGTGCTTCTTCATTCCTTGCATCCACAAACAATACAGCAAGTCACTTACTTTGGTTGGATATACCGATCCATTTATTTGGCTCAAAAAACAGCAATCAAACTCCAACTCAAAGAAGGCACTAGCCAACGCCAGCCTGCGTTAGCCCACGGTCAAAAACAATATATCTCTTGTGCGCCACACCTGAACTAATCAGTTGCTCTTTATATGGGCACTCTGCCCCACACCTGAACTAATAATTGGCTACTGAAATGCGCACTCTACTCTCCCTGCAGCGCCTCTCTGGTGACCCTTAAAATGGCTCCAACAATATATATATTTACATTTTCTCCCATTTGATCTCTAATGACCATCTCAGATATGATCTGTCTAAACTGGCCATCTGCGTTACTCTGCATCATCACTCCATTCTTATTTCATCAAATCTGTGATTTCTTTCATTCTTTACTCTTTGTCTGCCTTCAAATGCAGCCTTCAGTAGCTATCTTTACTCTGCTAATTAATGGCAAGCAAACATTTCAGTGTTCCATTTGTTCATATTCACTGATGGTATAGTCACATCTGGTCAAAATATTTCTGACCTAAACAACTAACTGCTTGTAGCTCAGTAACTACTATGACTGCTTTTATGGATGACGCTGATGAAAAGAAAAGATACATAGATAGATTGATCCTTTACTCATCCTGCGGTGGGAGAATTTTCAGTGTTACAGCAGCAAATAGAAAAGAAAGACATTACAAAGAAAAAGAACAGCATACAATGCACACAGTGCAAAGATATAGCCACTTGTTCCTTAGATCACAACATACATCTCAATAAATGCTTCTATAAATTCGAGTGTGTTGGTTTCATTTCAATTTACCATTTAAGGGAACTCTGGTAATGGCAGTCTGTCGTTACAAGGGCAAATGCAATTCTGTGAAGGGCGCATGAACCAGGTCACATGCAGGGTTACTCTTGAAAACAGTCTTCTTCCATTAGCTGGAAAATGCTTTCCTGCCTCGAATGACTGGATTTTCCAACTAGAACATTCGAGCCAACCTGCTCAATCACCAGATCAAAATCCAGTTGAAAACCTGTGGGAAATTATCAAACGCAAAATGGAGAACCACAAGCCCCAAAACAAAGCAAGTTTGTTTGAATGTGTGCAACAGAAATGAGCTGCTGTGACAGCAGAACAATGTCAGAAGCTGGTGGAGAGCTGCCAAGACCTATGGCTGCAGTCATTAAAAATAACGGTTATGCAATCAGGTACTACTTGCATTATAGCTACCTGTTCCATATTGTAAATTCCTAATATTATTCCTAATTCTTCTATTTTGTAATGTGTATATCCTACTATTGTATAATTCTATTGCTGTTCTGGTCTATTTAAGATTACCGTTCTGAGCTACTGTGACAACAAAATTTCCCTTGTGGATGAATAAAGTCTGTCTAAGTCTGAGTACTAATTCCTGTGTGTATCATGTGACTAAAACAGAAAGAAAAGAAAACATGGAATGCCTAAAAGTACTTTTTTTGGCAGTACAATGCCATAGCTATTTATGTAAGAACTTAAGTGATTTTGGTTATTATCAAGTGAACCATGGAAAATGGCTAGATATTTCATATAATTTCATTGTTTCTTTTAACTGTTGTTACTTTTGTCTGCTGTTTTGTTTTATTTATTTTATTGTGTTTTATCCTCTGTCAAGTGACCTTGGGTGTTTTGAAAGGTGCTGCTAAATAAAATGTATTATTATTATTATTATATCAGCTCTTAAATTAAACTCTTGTGAGCTATTTTTGTCATCATTATATTTGTCCAAACAAATATGTCTTTTTTCCATGACTGTAGATTAATTTCTATCTGTTGATTATTAACAAACAGCACGTTGAGACAGCAGTTATCAATCCATTATGATTCATCAGCTGTGACCTATGGGACACTTAGGTAATACTAACAGTTAACTAATTTATGACGTTGACAAACCTTATTTTGTATCAGTGTTAACACTAAGTCAGGAAACGTATCCAGAGATTTACAGAACAACTTTCAAACACAATGTTCAAACATGTTTTACCATCAGAGGTTACAGTCTGATGTTAGCTTACAGAAACTTCAGTTGCAATAATGTAGGTCACTTACATGTTATTGTCTAGATATGGACAAGAGTACAGCAAGTTAGAAAGGTGACTTTAACACCTACCTGTAGAGATTATCTCCACTTACGGAGGCTAACGTTATTAGCAGCAGTGTTGGTAAACACAGCAGAAGCTGTTAAAAGTAGGCAGGTAGACAGTCCTCAACTCTCAGTCAGTCTGACCAATCACTGCTCTCCAGCTCTACCTGTTGTGATTCAGTCTGCATGCTAAAGGTCAGCGATGATGAAGCAGCTTTGTCAAACATGTAGTCAAAAAATCTCCTCTTCAAAAGTTGGAGTCTTCAAAAAGCTTCCAGGAAAGAATCTTCAAGCAGTGTTCAGAGTCTGATACAAATAATGTATATTCAATACAGCGCTGTAAGAACAAACATGAGCAAAATCTAGAGATTTTAACTGACTACACAAAGCATTATATCATCTTAAATACTTATGCGAACTTCTTCTAAACACTCCTTTTCCATTCTGGACAACCACAAGCCATTAGTCCCAAAACCCAATCAGGATATTTCTATCATCATTTTGTTTGAATTTATTAATGTCTGGGTGGTATATAAAGGTTGACCACCTTCCTTTCTCAAAAAATCGTCCCTTCCTCTTCTTCCACAGCAATGGCTGGGTATTTGCCAGTTTCATATTTCTGCTTAGCTCAGCGTGACCTTAGTTTTAACTCACGACACGTAAAGAGAGAGAGAGGGCTTGTACTTCCAGCTTTGTTGTCTTTTGGTGGGTTGCAGTTTTCACAGCATTGTTCAGTGTATACATGAATTCAATTTGTATGTCATGTTTTCCAATTTTATAATTGTTTATACTTGAATCTGATTTAAACATTGTATTTTCCTAGTTTTAACGTTTGTTCAATCTCAAATTGCCCCAACGCGCCATCTTTCAATTTGTTCCTCATCTCTGGCTCCAGAAATCCAAGGAGTAGCAAAATCCTGGCTTCATTTTCTCAGTGCAGAACCCAATGGGTGATGTCACGGTAACTTTGTCCATCTTTGTTGTACAGTCTATGACTGGGACCTGACAGAGCACATATCCTCCGAGGCTTTTAAATGTAGAGTCTGGAGGCTCAAGTTTATAATGCATATTAAGGAACTGCCTTGACATGAAGTTGTTAGCCAGTTGTTGCCTGCATGGACTATCACATTGTGGGGATGGATGTCAATTAAGTTGGAATTTGTTGGATAAAATCCGTTGTCTTGCTGTCAGTATGCAGTTCCACATGACGCTCTATGGATCTGATGATAAGGTCTTTAACTATTTAAATCTGAGGTTTCAGGGTTTTTAATCAGGGTCTTTTTAAATCAAATTTGATCTGATTTTATGGCTGACTTAACCAGCTAACTTACTGATTACCTATCTGGATGCTTGTGCTTCTAACAAACTCCTAAACCATGAACTCCACATGAGTTCATAGTCTCAATGGCTTCAATACAACATGAAGGTAATTTTGTAAATTACAGCCATATTTAGAGTAAAATAGATGATAAAGCAGTGTATGTTCTAAGGCAGGGCTACCTTGCACACAATTCTCTGACCCATAGTAATGTATTTAGCTGATATTTCTATTAATAAAGAGTTTCTGGTCTCAATTAATAAATAAACCACATTTCTGTCTTGCTCGATTGTGTACATACTGGCCAGTGCAGTGCCTAGAGTCAAATGAGGCTTTAAGATCTCACTTTCAGGACCTTGATGTGCAAAAAACTGTTTCTCTCATCATCTTCAAATACAAAATGATGGCAGATGATCAAGTAAATGACATATAGACTTGATGTTGGGAGCTCCAACCAGCAAGATAACACATACACTGTCTCCCTCAGTGACTAGACACCCTGACAAGGTTATGTAATAGAAATAAAAAAAAAAAAACTCTCTTATTCAGGTGGCATACAAGCTATCTGTCAGTTTTATTATCTGCTTATTTTCAAATGTGCACAGCACTTATTAATATGTATACCAAGTACTTGGTCGTCATAATAAGCGGGAATTCAATTTGCCAATCACTTTACATTCTCCTACAAGATCATTGCATTGTGTTAGCTTTATCTGGTAGCACTTGGCTGACTAAATGATTCAGCATTCAGCCCAAGTAGCTTTGTCCAAGAATGCAAAGTTTACATTCTATCAATATTAAAATCTCATGAAGTCAATATAATATCAAAAGGATCCACTGATGGCCTGCATTATATCTTACAAAGAATATTTCTGCCAAAAAGCAACAAACCCCCCTTCCTTTTTTGATACTGACTGTGTTTACTTGGGGGATTACAAATAGTGATATAAGTCAATCTGTTGTCATCTGAGCCCAGTGCCGGGCAAAGAAGATTAGAGAGGAAAATACACGATTCCAGCTGGTTCCCCTCATCTGCCCGTCCTGTTTATTTTAGGTTATATGCTTCTCTGTCAGCAGCTGTGTGCTTAGCTTCTGATTGTGGCATTTAGGAGAAAAAGAGTGTGTTCACTTACAGTGTGTGCAGAGCTGGTGTACAGCTACAGTACAGTAAGTTGCTGATGGTTGTATTTCAGTCAGATTTACATCACTTTAGTAAATCATGTCTTATTAAACTCCTTACATGCACCCCCAAAGGGAAACAAATGGCTGCTTAGACAGATTGCTTCTAGATGCCACAAGGTGCTTTATGATTTATCCGTTTTCCCTCATATATCAGTTTTTTTAGTCTTGTGAAGAAAATAAGGAAATAAAATGCATGTCACAGATGTTTGATCGATACAATTTAGAGGTATTTGGTTTTAGCTTTTTAAACAATAACTCAATCCACTCCAAGAGGCAAATGGATAAGATAGTCACTGTGGAATGCTGATAAAACTTATTTTTGTCTTCAAAGATTGGCAGAGCAATGTTGGCAGAATGCAAAAGCTGAGTACTATACCACATGCTTGCGATGTGCTTGAAGAGGTCTAAAAATTAAGCTGCATCCCCAAGCTCACCACATTCTCCATTTTGCTGATGGTGGCAGAACAGGAGCATGCATAGTGATTGTCCAAAGACATTATGCAGGGTGCTCCGGCAGACACTGATGGTTACCAACACAGAAATCTCAATGATGGTTAGACAAATAAATGGCAATAGATGCTTTCCTGTGCCAGTAATGAAGAGGAGAGTAGAACTCACTCTACACCCAAACATGTTTAAACATTACAAGGTCAGGTTTCATCTAGATTCACTGCAAGCCATCAAGAAATTCATGATATCTTCAGAATATCTTGTTGGGATGATTAAATCTTTTTAAAATGCTGAAGGCTCCAATAAACTGATTTGTCACAATCACATTTTCAGTCTCTGTTTTAGCGCAAGATTGCAAGGAACAAGTATGCTTAGAATGATAATTAAGTTTCAAATGCCTTTAACTTGAATGTCAATGACTTAAATCTGAGAAATATTTTAAATACTTTTCACTTCAGCTGCATTTCTGTAGTGTCACCTTTGTCTGCTAGTTTTATTAGATAAAATATCGTTATTTTTGTTTAAAATTTCCATAAAATGAATAAATTCCACAACATATTTCGTCCCATTCTGAGTGTTTGTTATATATTAGCAAAATGTACCTCTTATGAAAGTGTTCCAGGTTTTCAGGTCTTAGTACAATGCCAATATATTTTTTTTCTTTTTGCAATGGCTACATTTTTATGCTTTTTAGAATAAACCCTATCAATTCATTACATGTATATATTGCTTTTAAAAGATCCAGAAGTTTTACACAACAATCAGGAAAAATGTATTTGGCGTCAGTGGTTGACCAAACAGAAACACTTTTCTTATCTTTTTATTTCTGGCATAATGGGCATGTAGCCATGAAAGTTGAAATTTAAAGGCCATTCATAGCCTTGGGAGCACTACCAACAGAAAACATTCACTACACACTTTATGTAACATTTCACAGTACCATGCTGTGAAAAAAAAGTATTTGCCTGATGTCTTCTATTTTTTGCATATTTCTTACACTTAAATGTTCCAGATCCTCAAACTAATATTTATCTTTATTTAATATTTGACAGAGATATCCTACAAAACACAAAATGCTGGTTTTGAATGATGATTTATTCAAGCTTAATTGAAAACCTATGTCACCCCTTTGAAAAAGTAGCTGTCCCCTTAAACCTAATAACTGGTTGGTCTCTTGGCAGCAACAACTGCAGTTACATGTTTGCAATAGTTTGCGTCTTTACATCATCATGGAGGAATTCTGGCCCTCTCTTCTCTTCATAAAAGTTAGAATTTAAATAATTTAATTTGTTTTCAAGCATGAACTGACCTTTAAAGATCTTGCCACTGCATTTAAACTGGATTCAAGTCCAGTTTTTGACTCAGCCACTCCAGAACCTTCATATTGTTCTTTTTGAGCCAGTCAGAGGTGCACTTGCTTGTGTGCTTTGGGTCATTGTCATGCTGCATAAATCAACTGTGTTTGAGCTTTAGGTCATGAGCAGATGGAGAGAGATAGAGAGCAGAGAGCAGAATTCATGGCTCCATCAGTTATGACAAGTTGTCTATGTCCTGTGGAAGCAAAGCAGCCCCAAACCATCAAAGTATCACCACCATGTTTCACCGCTGGTATCATGTTCTTCTTGTGGAATGCAGTATTAGTTTTCCAAAATGTTCCACCTTTGATTCATCAGACCAAATCCAGATTTTTTTTATTTTATTTTTTTTGCAAAAGTCAAATGAGCCTTCATGTTCTTTTTGGTGAGGACTTTTTTGTGTCTCGCAATTCTCCCATGAGTGCCATTTTTGGCCAGTGTCTTCCTTATTGTGGAAACTGTACACTGTAACAAGTTGCTGCAAAAATACAGCATTTTTTGTACAGATATATACCGTTCTTTGTAAATACAGCTGAAAACTGTAAATTCATGTGTTCATGTGTGTCAAGCTACCGTACAATCTTACAGCAGATTACAGTATTTTTCTGGTTTGGGTTGATTTGAGTGTGACTGTTGGCGCAGTCCGACCGTAACTCGTCTGGGCAAATCTTCCTGCACATCACTGCATTTAGCAAACAGTCAACACTAGAAGTGACGAAATAGGTTTAAAATAGTATGTATCAGTGATTTTACTCATTACTGAGGGAAGAATTAGGAGAAAAGGAAGAATTGCGGACGACGATTTTCGGCACGGCTCTGAAATGCACCGACTACCTGTAGCTGATCCATCCTGCTCCTGTGGTTCACTTAACAAGGTAACTGTGATTTTTTAAAAAGTCAGTCTTACTTTTAATTGTCAGTCTATTTTATGTTTTATTCTTTGATAGTAACATAAACATAGCCAAGTTAGTTACTGCTTGGTGTTAACCACGAGTCGCTAGCATAAATGCTAATGTTTTCCAGACTGTTAGCTTGCTAGGATACTCCCATAGATATATATAGAAGACTAGATACGCTAGCGCGCTGTAGCAGCCGGCTAAGCGACGTGCCTACATGGCGGCCATCTTGGAAGGTGCAACGTTCCCATTAAAAGCAATCTAGGTACATTGAAAATAAATCATAATTTGCTCATTTCTCAGCCAATTTTCATGTGGTTTACTTTATTGTCAACGTCAAAACATGTGCTATTAATACAGAACATTTTATAAAAAAATTTTTAAAAAATGAAAAATGCTTTCTACCAATGTAGCCTGCAATTTTAGTTATCTTATTCTTTAGGTCCAGAGGCCAGGGACTCTTTTACGTTCTGCCATTACATATATAAATGTAAAATTTACATTGTAAATACTTAGATATATAGCTATGTGAACAAAAAAGAGAAAGATATAAAGACAAAAATATGCATATATAGAAAATATGTTTTTAGATCAAAATATTTAATTGTAAAGGTAATCAAATAATAACTTATATCCATCATCTATCTATCTATCTATCTATCTACAGCTACAGGCTGTTATATACTTATAACATGGAGATAGAATAGAACAGAACAGAGTTTATTGCCATTTAGAAGAAACAGGTACATTGAACTGAATCATTAAGTATGACAAAAATAACTTAAAATATTTAGACATACACACAATTGACATATAATGAGCATATAAATGCTAATAGCATGAAAGCAGGGATACAAGCAGATATTTATTATTTATTTAGATACAAACACGAGTAGGGTGAATAATAAGTGTGCATTGGGTCACAGTGGGTCATCTATAAAGAAACAGTAAAAGTGTAAATTTTCATGAAAATAATGAAACTCAATAAAACGGAGTTGCTGCATCCTTGTCAATGATGCCCCTACTCTTCCAAGATGAGCCGGGAAGTTAAATACTGATAGAATGACACCAGTTTTCAAATCTGCCCAGCCCTGTCAAACTCATCAGGTTTAAAATGATCACTGCAGAGCACCCACTCATCATTTGCAGCAAACCCCTCTTTCCTCAGAGCTGCTTCCACTTCTTCCTCAGCCCATAGTCTGTGGGAAACCTACATGGAGTAAGAAAAGCAGACAGAGAAGTAAATAAGTCTGTACACAACAACATATTTAAAAAGAAATCATGCTAATAAATTAATGACAAAGAACCAAATTAGCCAAGATACTGGAGACCAAAGCTATTTAATTTGATAAGTATAACCTTGTTTAGTAACATTTCAATTATTTGAGAGCAGTCCTAAAGAACTGCCTATAATCCCAATCACAAAATCGGTTTGGAGGAAGAATATAGATGGGAATCTGAATATATATGAATTAGGCTTTATAAGTACTCTTGGTAGTATTGGTGGTAGTATTGGTGGTAGTAATAGTGTACTACCACTACTAGTAGTAGTAGTGGTAGTACACTAACTACTGCTGCTGATATTGACACTGCTACTACAATTTGTAATACTATTGCTGATACTACTTGTATGACTTTAACACCCATTTATACTACTGCTGTTGCTTGTACTTTTAGTATTACTACTACTGCTTGTACAACTATACTACAGCCACTATTAATCGTCTGGTATTTGGTTGTCAAGCGGCTAGCTCGTGTTAGTGTTTTGCTAGTGGCTAACTAGTTAGCTCTCATAGACTGGAAGGTCTCAAAAAGTCATTCCAAGTTTCCTTGTCTCAATCGTACGACGCAGTGTGCAATTATATGCAGCACAGTGAGACGGCATACTTGTTGTTTCCGTTTTCATGCAGTCTACATCAACGGAATGCACTGAAACTTTGCCCCCACTAGCTTAGCGTCTCCGTAGGCACGCAGCTCAAAGGGGCGTGTCCTATCTACTTATTCATATCTATGCATAGTCCCCTTTGGCTGCAGAGTGGACAAAACTTTGGGTCTTTCTTTTAAACCAGACCAAGAAAATGAATTTCTAAGCAACCAAATCCAACTAGGTTAAATTAGCTATCTCTGTCTTTTGTGTAATTTTCGATCAAATATACAATGCAATGCTCCACTGATCTGTTATCAAATCTCCACAAGTTTTATAAAAGGTTTGTAGGATGTGTCATGTTGCTTTTCTCTCCACTTAGGAAAGGTAAATTTGCTAGTTATGCAAACGGCTGCAAAAATTTGATTTAAATGGGTACTGAACTAAATAGCTGTTATAAGTGGAAGCCTCTGTTTTGCTTAATAATTTGAGTTTCCTGTCTTTTTTTTGTTTGTTTTTTCTGATGAATGTGACAGAGTTCCATATTAAGTTCAAGGGATATTTGCCTACCACACCTAATATAATCTTTCTTTGTCATTTCGTTGTAGGCACTTACTTGGTATCAATCCTGAGAGGAGAACAAGAGTGAGAGTGGGATTTATGTAAATCCACAACACCTCTCCACACAGAACCTCACTTTCACAAAGGAAAAGCCCAGTCTGCAACCAGATGTTCATGTTGTCATTTTAAGGTAACAAGTCTCAGTATTGTGTTCGGTTCAGTATAAAATACTTCAGCCCGGGTGTCTCAGTTTTGAAGTTCCAGGTTTGTTCCATGACTTGATATTTATTGAACATGATCATGAGTTATGAAAGACTGATTCTGAAGGCAGGGTACCTGAAATATGATATGCAATTTTTATACAGATTGTTGACAACCTGTTAAGCATCATTAATTGTTTTTATAGATTTTATTTTATAAGACTTGAATTACTTGAAATTTGTTAGCTGCTGAATGTGTTTAATGCAGTAGTTAAATAATTTAAATGATATATAGGTATCTTTTGTTACAGTTCAAGAAAAATGGAAACCAAACTCAGTGTACCTGAACTAGAACATGCAGAATGAGAACCTGT
Source organism: Amphiprion ocellaris (assembly GCF_022539595.1). Lineage (NCBI taxonomy): Eukaryota > Metazoa > Chordata > Actinopteri > Pomacentridae > Amphiprion > Amphiprion ocellaris. Next base: position 15,946,433 of record NC_072783.1, on the reverse strand, counting down.
TCAGTATGAGGAAATGATTGTATGTTACTAAAATTTAATGGATTAAATAAGTCCGTTTTTGAAATATGTTTCATACAGCGTTGGCTTTAATAAAAGCTTAATGTTGAAAAGTAATTTCTTGTCTGAGCCATTTCTATGCTATGCTGTTTCCTGGGGCTTTCATTTTGAGATGTGATATTTTTAAATCCTAATTTTTTAGCAGTGTTATTATTTTATATCATCATATTCTCTGATATCAATTTTATAATAACAAATTGTTTATGAAGATTGCAGTATAAACAGTAAAATAACAGTATAATGGCACCAAATACTGACAGTAATATACTGTAAGCATAAACTCTAAACAGCATAATACTGTAATTTTTTTATAGTAATAAACTGTTGTTGTAGAATACAGTAGGTTTACCGGTATAACAATGCCCTGCTGGCAACTTCAGCTGCCAGCTCTTTACTGTAAATTTACAGGGAAATTTCTTAGAGTGTACACTGACCTTATCTGAGGCCAGTGAGGTCTGCAGTTCCTCTGATGTTCACCCTGGGTTTTTTTTGTCACCTCCTGGATGATATTTTGACACACTCTTGGCGAAACCTTGGTTGGCTGGCCATTGTTGGGAAGGTTCACCAGTGTTCCATGTTTCTCCATTTGTGGAAAAAGGCTTACTGTGGTTCTCTGGAGTCCCAGAGCCTTAGCAATGGCTTTGTAACCCTTTCCAGACTGATAAATGTCATTGACTTTGATCTGGGGGCTGTGATGGCCCTCCACCTGGACACAAGGTGTCCCTGTCTTTTCTGTTGAGAGGCTGAGGAGAGGGTCATCAGCTGAATGAGCCACATGTGGGCCCAGTGGCTTAGCCAGATAAAACTTCCATCATTCTCAGTCTTGCTCTCTCTGTCTGACAGGAGCTGCCCTTCTCCAGGAGCACCAGCAGCATTGGTTTTGTTTGTCTGGTTTTATTGTTAATGCCCCTTTTTAAAAAAAAATTAAAATAAACATCTCTTTAGTCACCACACAGTTCGTTGTCTCCCTGTTTTGTTACATCTTTTGAGCAAAGCTGTAACAGGGGTAAATACTTTGTCACAGCACTGTATGTACACTGTATTTTTATTAGCCTGTGAGAGTTTACCAAACAGGCTCACAAGATCTGACTCACACCAGACAGTGGTAGCTGAATAAGTATATTTAGGAGAACCCCAAACCAAATTTTCCGACCAAAGTCCAAGGATATGCAGGTCAGGTTAACTGGTGAATGTGAGGGTGAATGGGGGTCTGTGATGTTGCCTGATGTCAGCTTGATATATCCAGAGGCATCTCATATCATAGCTGGGGATTCAACCATACAGATTGAAAGACAGTTATTGTACAATGAGAATACGCAGAGATAAAGGACAAGAACTGAGAACAAGGTATAGTGGCAATGATCACGGGACTGATGGGGAATTACAACAATTCACAGACTGGAAAAGCTACGGAAGCTCATGAGGGATACTATACTAGAACACAAAGTACAAATGTAATACAGGTTTAACAACAAGAATCAAATTAAATCAGGACAGGGAAACTAACCAGAGCCAAGTAACACAGAGCTAGCATAGTTATGGAAACAGAGGAGACTAAAGCTAACAGCGCACAGCGGAATACACAAACAGAATCACAAGGGTTGCACGCTGCGGCGCAGCTAGCATCAACACCTAGGCAAAACTCAGGAAAAAATGTTGCCAAATGTAACAACATGAACACACTACTCTGACATGACTACACAACAAGAAAGTACAAGCACAATGTATACTAGCAACAGACTCAAGAGCTACGGCAAGAAACTACTGCTTAGCTGACAGTTTCAAGAGAGAGCTGTCTGGGGAATGTAGGCAGTGGGAAGGGTGATGGCGTGGCTGGGTAACTCCTGGAGTGTGGGTCTTCAGGTTCACAGAGTGAATGGAATGGGGAACGCTGGGCCAGGAATCCAGACAGGTCATGGTGTGGAGATCAGCCAAAGCAGGTGTTAAGGCAGGGAGCGGCATGGAGAACGAGACATAATAGAAATGGTTAATGCAAGCAACAAACCACTGAGCAGAATCAGAGCAGATGGCAATGGACAGGTGAGACCACTCCCGGCTGCAGGTGTCCTCCAGCTGATTATCCAATGAGAAACGGGCTTACACACATGCACGCACATACCTCTCTCATGTCCTAATGAGAAGGGGGAAAGCAGTGTGAAACTGCCAGATCAGATGCCCTTCAGATCACTTATCCATACTCTTCACCCCAGCATATACCCTCTGCAGTGGAGAAGCTCAAACCACCATCAGAACCGCAACATGACAGCTACAGGACTGCTTTGACAGAACTAACTGGGACTTTTTGAGAATCAGGACTTACAAGAGTACACATCAACTGTACTCTACTACATACAGAACTGAATTGGCAATGTTACTGTCAACAAACACATCTGGTTATACCCCAGTCAGAAGCCCTGGATGACAAAGGAAGTCAGGTCTCGGTCTCTTCAGGTCTGGTAACAGGGCTCTACACAGTGCTGCTTGAGCCATTTATTTCCTGGTCTACCAAGACCACAGTAGCAGTGAAGACACAGCAGCGACTCCACTTGCTGAGGATCCTTAGAAAAAAACAACCTGCAGGAAAAGCTGCTAGTCTCCTTTTACTGCTGGTTTGTTGAGAGTATGCTGGCATACTGTATTGCTGTGTAGTTTGATAGCTGTTCATCACTGGACAGGTGAGCCCTCCAAAGGATAATCAGCACTGTCCAAGGATCATTGGTCTTCTTTGGAAGACTTATTCAGTTACTGCTGCCACAGCAGAGCAGCAGACATTCTTAAGAACTATTGCCCATCCTGGTCAAAATCTATTTGACCAAGTACACTCAGACGCTTCAGGTCAATGTAACCTCATAAGACACATTTTTGGCCATAACTCAAAGATTCAAAATTTTGTACAAAAGTTTAATTGGATAAAATGATGACAATTTATATTCAAAAGGTCAAAGAACAACTCTGGAGAGGCATGGATGTACACTAACTTTACTGGTTGATGAAGGTATACAAGCATGAGGCAGTACTTCTAGCTATGGTAGCACACTTTGAAACCCTGAGTGATATTACAGTATTCCTCATTAGAGTTAAATACCAAGGTTAGGAACTAGAATTTTCTCTCTGTCCAGCCGGGTAATAATGTCTACCAATACTGGTGAAGCATTTAGGGAACACCGGTCTCTGTATGGGCCTGCACAGCAGCTTGGTGGTTAGCAGTTTCACCTTGCAGCTAGAAGATCCCTGGCTCACATCCCAGCCTTCTTGGAATCTTTCTGCTTGGAGTTTGCATGTTCTGTGCGTGTGTGTGTTTTCTCCAGGTACTCTGGCTTCCTCCCACACTCCAGAAACATGCTCAGGTTAACTGGTAACTCTAAATTTTCTGTAGCTGTGAATGCAAGTGTGACTGTTTGTCTGTATATGTACCCCTGCGATAGATTGACGACCTGTCTAGGGTGGCCCTTGCCTTCACCCTAAGTAGGCTAGGATAGGCTCCAGTGGCCACTGGACCCTAATGAGGGATTAAGCAGGGTATAGATAATGGGTGGATGGATGGATGGTCTCTGCATGCACATCAGTCAAGGCACTGCAAACACCAAGTCAAGTAAAATATCAACCTTTGCAAACACCGAGATATGAGAAAATGACCATAATCATGCATAACACACATTGCAAAGACTATAGCCACAAATGCCTGGAAAAACCCTGAATCCCAAATATGTTGGCAGCAGACAATCCTGCTGTCAATGATGGAAATCTGTCTTCAAATGAATAATGATATAACAAGAAAAGCACTCAGAGAGGGCAGTACTCCACCAAGGCTGCTCAGTCATTGTATGATTTCCGACGGATAAGTCCCGATAAGTCTGCAGTGGTGGATTTGTAGTAGGATCGCAATCAAGTGATCGTCAGCAGGCAGCCAATGTAGTGTTCACTTGTTGTCATAGTTACAGAGATGACATGCTGCTATCTCACAATGATAAAGAAATCTTTAACAAATCTGTGGATCCAGACTATAAGTCGCATCACTGACAAAATCTAATGAGATGGTACTCCCTGAAAATTTCATCCAAATCCATTATTCCATTTTTGAGTAACGTTGCACACAGACAAACGTGTGCCAATCGTCACATAACTCTGCTCCATTCCTTGATGTAGTAATAAATATTTGCTGGTTTCAAAGGACCCCAAGATGATTGACATTTCTATATGACTTTGGCACTTAAGTTCTACTATATACCGATGTGTTTAGACATGCAAGACTATGAAACATTTTCTGGGAGAAAAACATAAAATGTTGATTAGTTGTGGATTGCAGAGCTAAATGTGAGTTCATTTCAACGACTCAGTGTTTGCCATTTTTAATATCTGAACTTGTGGAAGTGTTTTTTGGAGACCCTCTTGAATATGTTGTGATTGACGAAATACATCACTACAAAGTGTCTTGCTCTGTCAAATTCACTTTGGGACAGTTTAAGTGGTAAGCACCAATAAGGATGATTGGATAGTGCGTAATTATGATCATAAACCAATCTTGCTATCCCTGACAGATCCATTTTCAGTGATGTGACACTTAAAACTCTGTTACTGGCCTCATAAACCAGTGTAACCCCAGCTAACAGGACAGCAGCTCCTCACTGTGGATCAAGAACAATGACCCAGACAGAACAATGCCATTGGCATTCCAGAGTGATCATGTCTGGGTCATGCTGGAAATCAAAGAAGACTTAATAAATCATTTCAATCTGGGACCGTAGAACGTCTGGGTGAGGAAGAGGCTGAATATTCAACAGACGAGGCTCCCCCACCCTCATTCCCAGCACATATGATCTTTTCTTGAAGTGGTGCCCCTAAACTTTTATCCTTTTTTTCTGCCTCTCCAAAATTATGATAAACAAGCCCATTCACTGGATTTCTGTTCAGTGATCCATAGAGACTGTAGACCTCTTGCTGTCATCTTTTTGTTTCTTTTACTGAAAGCCCAACAGGATCTAAATGTACTGACCTCAACCCTCCTGTCACTGCTGTTGCAATTGCTGTAGATTTGCATTCAAACCAGGCTGCTGAGGCATTAAGATGAGATTCATTGTATATTGTTTTGTGCCATTCTACTGTCAGCAAATGGTGCTGGGTAGTTTGCTAGTCCAATGTAGTGTGCTGCTGCATTGCTACAGCTCAAAAGCTTTTAGTTGAGTACATTTGCTCAATTCCACAGTCAGTCAAACTGATAAACTGCCAGTAATTTGAGTCAGAAAGGCAGAGAGAAGAGAAACCAACGCGAGTGTTTAAAAAAGAAAAGCCAAAAAAAGACCAAGGCATCTGTCTATCTGCTTTTCTACAACAGTGTGTGTTGGCTGTGCACGTGTGTGTGTAAACAAGTGTGTCTACTGTGTGAGTGTTTATGTGTTTTTATGAGCATACTCGAACAAGTTTATGTATGTACTCATGGGAAGTGATGAATCACGTCAGGTCCCAGTGTGCAGTACATGGGAGTAAAACCACAAATTTGTTATGGTTCTCTCTCTCTCTCTCTCTCTCTCTCTCTGTGTGTGTGTGTGTGTGTGTGTGTGTGTGTGTGTGTGTCTCAGGTCCTCGCAATGCCTCAGTATTGTAATAGATTGACACTGGTAGCTACAGGGACTGCTAAGGTAGCGCTCCTCTCCCCTAAGAAGGGGAGACAGAAAGATAGACTCACCCCACAAGAAGAACAGCAGAATTATATGAGAGTCTCTGCCGTCAGGATGTATTTTGGGAGGATTTTTTTCTCAAAAATTTTCTCAGCTGCTCTTTCTCCTCTTCAAGAGGCAATTATTAATCAGTGATGTAGAGAGAGGCACTTCACGTCTCTACCTATCAAATTTCATCACAATGGGGAGAAATCCTTTCCTCGAATCATGTCTACACTGGTGATCACTGAAAGTGTATCATCCTGGAAAATTGTAATTGTGGTGTGAATAGCCTAAGTATGCGGCAACATTTCTTATAGATTGCATCAGATATGACTGACGTGTAATGCAGCTATACATAGTGAAGCTCAACTTTTGATTAAAAAGTTCTGAAACTGTCTCTAAAAAATTAAAAACCACACCGGATTTAAATTTGGCCACCAATCTCATCAAAAAAGGATAGTTAGCTTTTGGAGGTACCACTTCATTTAATTTAGTTGTCTTATTTGTGTGTTAGGTTTTTTAAAATGTTGAACTTGAATTGTCAGGTTCAAGAAACAGTAAAAGGTGGCCAAATTAGCTTTACTTAAAAGTGAGACGTGGGTTCTGGTTTCATCAGAGCAGTGCACGGTGATCACAAGCAGAAGACGCCCCCCTTTCCTCCTGATTTTTTGAAAAAAGTACTTTTGAGGAAAGAAATTACTTTGATACTTATCATGTTGAGAAAGTTTCTTTAAGCCTTCATCACTAAGATGGTTAAATGGGAACTACATTAGAATAAATAAATAAACAAATAAACACATTACTATGTCTTTATCAGTTTCAGGCTCATACTCTCCCTTGGGTTTTCTGATAGCTCTCCTTTTCAGTACTCATCCTCCATGAAAATTGACATTCTTGGTTGCTCCAAATTCAGTATAAAACTGTGTCCACCAGTGCCCTTGAAAATTCCACAGTGAAACAATCTCTCTGCTCACAATTCAAAATGGCACACTTTATAGGTGTTGCATGATCATTAATAACTATTAGCACTGACAACTCTTGAATCACAGCTGCTTACTGTACCAAGGCAAACTGTAAGAGTGAATGAAGTTTTGAAAGCAGGAGAAAATCTGAAATTTCCTAGTCTCTCAATCTCAAGAACATGGATGGTACTGCATTCTGCTACATGGCATTGTGAAAAGGATCCTGCTACGTGAATCTCGAATGGTCACATTAACACATATATCAGTCACACTTCAAACTGCATCTGTATGTTTCTCATCAAGAAGCTACAGAACGATTTTTTGGTTGTTGGTGTCATTACACAAATAACAGTCACTCCATGCTCTGCAGCTAAGCCTCACTGCCAGTTCCACGGTCCATTATTCAAAAATGTATGCACATCTTTCAACCAATCGCAGTGGCCGTGGAACTATATTGTTGGGTTGTTATTACTGTGGCATTTATATGTAACTCAGGGCGGAGCACTTTGCATACAGTTGTGTACTAATGCACTAAAAGACTGCAGACTTCATCAGCTCACATGTTTTGTATATAAAATTCATTACTACATGACTAACAATAAATAAATAAATGTAGAAGAGTAATAAGTAGAATGCATCACAGTACCGTATGTGTATAAAATAGTATAAAATGACATTTCAATTGCATTTTTAATACACCAACCTCAAAATTTTAAATGCTTCATCATGATGAATCTTCCAGTTCTAGTTCTCCTGTGATATGCATGTAAAAGAATTTACATGCATGGGTGTGCGTATTAGTTGTGTCTTTGTCGTGCTTACTTGTCCTTATATTTTAGCTATCTGCAAACACCAAAGCTGTAGTCGCTTTGGTGTTTGCACTGCACTCTAGAGGAATAACTTTGCAACAGTGCATCTCGAGACGGACAGTATCTTCCACACCTCCGAGCAAACCAGTGCCGTGCTTAGAGTGTTGAAGAAGCCACTAGTGTTACAATGACATTTTAACTAATACTTAAGTCTAAGCAAGTGAGCATATCATCTTAAGCTGCGTTAATGATTATTATTTATGTGAACAATGGATCTAATAGCTGTGTGTGCAATTAAACAAAAATCTCAAAATTTTAAAGTCAAGAAAATAAAGTAAAAATTGAAATATACAAAAAAGCAGTTACTAAAAACCTAGCCATGAAACAACTTGTGGTCTAGACAAAGACAGTCATTGTTGTAAAAATGTAATAGCATTTCTTTTTTTGACACCATCTAGTAAACTGAAGTAAAAGCAGAACTTTCTGGTTGTCTGGTTGTAGTGAAAGCAGCTCTTATTTAATTTTAGCAAAATCATAAACATAGGAGGGCTGGCAATAGTCCAGGGAGGTCTGTAATAGCAGGTGGAAGGTAGGACCAAACTTAGTAACTGCTTTTCGATAACTGACAAAGTTTTGAAAGATGAAATGAGCGTAGATGGCTGTCCTGAATTTAGAAGACATTAACAGAACAAGGAATTTGGTTTACTAGCAAGACCTCTAGTAACATTAACATTATACACCAATCAGCCACAACACTGAAACCACTTGTCTAATATTAAGCTCTCTCAAATAGCTCTGAACCACTGGCCCATGAATACAAAACCTCTGGGGGAGCCTGGCACTGAGAAATTGGCAGCTAATCCTTTGGGTCATGTCAGTTGTTGACTAGTGTCTCCATGGACAGGGTTCCATCCTGCACATTCTCAAGGTCTTGGGAGATTGGAGGCCAGGTCAATGCCTTAGACTTTTCCTCTTCTTCATGTTTTTTGATCTGGTCCAACAAGTTTTTGCGATGTGACAGGGTGCATTGTCCTGCTGGGAAGGGCTGCTATTATTGAGATACAATGGTGGGTATGCTTGGTCTGCAACAGTGTTTAGGTTTCTCAGCAAAACTTTGTACTGTAATGAGATAATCAATGTTGTTCACTTTACCTTTCACTAGTTTTAATGTTGTGGTTGATTGTTTCTCTTGTCTTAGATATGGATGTAAACTTGAGCAACATCGTTCCAAGACAAATGCTGAACTGCAGAGTACAGTAATTTATAGGAATGAATTGGTCTAGAACTACCCATAGAAAGCAGTGTCAGGACTGATGACACTGAGTCAAGATAACATTAAAGACAAACTTGCGGTCAGTGAATGATAGCAAAAATCTACTAATCTGAATCTTTGATGCTTCTTCTTGTCCCTCCTCATCTCATATTGCTTTGTTCACTGTAGTGTTCCCCGTCGGCATGCCTGTCTTCTCTTGACTGATTAATCTCATAGTTTTTCTTTGGATCTTATGTTCTTTGTCTATTCAAGCAAAGACGTTCTTGCTGCTTACACAATCTCCCTCCACTTTTCAATTAAGTGCAAACAGACTTCTGCTACTGCAGCTACAACAAACAGGAAAAACAGTGAGAGCTTAGGAGAGCAAATGGAAAAGCCTGAAACTTTTGGGTGTTTGGATGAGTGTTTAGTTTTTCAGTCTATCTGCTGATTGAGGCCTTGTGTACCTATCTGATACAAACCTTGATGTTATTTTTTTCAATACGAATAAGTAAAAAAAAAAGATGGAAAAAAAAAAGAAAATGAAGCACATATGTAAATATAACTGTTCCCAATCGCACACAGTATTGGTTATGTAAACCTGACCATACTCTGTTTCATCACAAGAGCTGAATCAGGACCAATAAAGAGTTTGGGTAAGTCCAAATTGTATATAGTCTTACTGAGATCTGATCACATTATGAGCCTGGACATCTCCTAATGTACCCTGACTGATCTGATCTCACACTGATCTTCCACATGCATTTACCCCTCAACACACATTTGCCCTGATCCAGATAACTTATATTAATAGTGATAACACATACTGATTATTTAAGAGAAATTACCAACACCTCAGAGTGAATAATGACATAAAACGGAATGGCATATCAAGCTACTTAATCTTTTACCACAGACATGTCACTGAAGGAGATGGACAGGTGTAACTAACAACATCACTAGTTGTTGAAACCCACTTATATTTTTATGTTCCAATGTCCTGGCATTCAGTAAAACTTTTATTCACCTTAGTCACAGTTAATACTATTAGTATCACATGTGCTTTGCTGACTAAAAAGTCAAAAGTCTGCATCGGATAAAAATATTCCCAGATCTCTCAGATCAAATAGAGCACACCTATAGTTTGCTCTATCATGCAGTCACACATGGGAATTGCAGTTATGTATGTATGTAGTTCTCAAAGTCCAAATTATTGAAATTCAAAAAAATGTAACAAAAATGATAATAACTGAAATGTAGGAAACAATTAAGACATTTTTAAAAACAGATAAATACATATTACCTAACTTTGCCTGCAGACTTCAAACACACCAATATTTCCAAAAGGCTTTTTAATTCTGTCCATCCTTCTTTGCGTCAGTGTAGCAAGACAACAGCACAGCTTTCTGATACTTCCTCAGTGTTTAAATATGATAATACATATTAAGAACCAGCTTGCAAGCTCTTCCATGCTCCTGTGCAGAGTGCACCATCCCACTCTTTCTTCCTTTTACTTCTTGCTGCTTTTTGCAATCCTCCTTCAAGCCTTTTGACTTTTCATTTGCTCTGAGTTCTCTCTGCCTTGCTGGTGTGATTGTGGAGCCCAGGTAACAGGCACGGCTCAGTCTGCAGTGGGCACATCCATTCCTGTTTCTCTTTAACACCTATGACATACCAAATAACTCACAGAGAATGAAAGAAAGAGGATCTCTGGTTAGTTTTGCAGGTTGCTGTTGCCAAAATGTTTTTCATGATGAAAGCCAGTGGTTTATTATTTAAGTGAACTAAGACCATAAGTCAAGGATAAACCAACAATTGAACCAGGCTAAAATGCAAGTCATGAAGCCTAATGCATCTGAAAATAGAACTGAAATTAAGACGGTTGGTAGTTGCTATGGTCCCTGACTGTAAAATTATTTTCACTTCAGTATGTCTGCCAGAATTCCTGCTGATGACTCGGCAGATATGTCCCTATACATTTCTGCATATGGATGAGCTTGTCTGAAAGTGGCACTTTCTGAGGGGAACACAGTCTCACAAGCTTGATTACTGGAAATTATGCTCATGTCCATACTGTTCAGATATTGAGCAAATATGTTGGTAGAAAACATAATTCTGTACTTGGCAAAGGTTAGGGAAAGATCATGGTGTTCGCTATGAATTTAAAAAGGCAAAGTTGATGGGACTTTCTTACAATGTGCACAAAATCATAATCTTTCTCAAGCCCTGAAACTGTGTTAAAGAACAATTCTGGGTTACTTCAAGGCAGCAAAAAAAAAAAAAAAACTGTCCGCATATCATATTACATAATGTATTATTACATCATAAACCTGTGAACATATTAACAAACAGCTAACTTTTTACACAGAGCAACATTAGCAATTATTTGTTCTCAGTGCAGGGACTACAAACTACAGACACTACTGTGTGATTATCACGGTCAGAATGAACAAAAGCATGGCACGTGATGATATACAAAATTCGCAGTTGCCTATGAACATCGGTTTTGGAGTTGCAGTTATTATTATTTCAGTACAGCACAGAAAACATAAACTTGCATTATTAAACTCAGGTCAAAAAGTGACCAAGGGCTTGATATTTACATTCTGTGTGAGCTCCACACATTGGCTGATTGACCCTTAGAGTGTGAGCAGAGAAGTTGCTAGTTCCAGTTACAGAAAGGCTGGTGAAAATGCAGAATGAACACATCATACATGGTTTAATAAAACTGGCAGTCTGCTTCTTTAAACTGGGGTAGGCAGTATTTTAGGCTTCAATGGGAAAATAAAATTCTTAATAACTTTTCAACATGTTGTAATTCAAGTGGTCTGAGAGGAAATTAGACTTCTTCACTTCCTCCTGCCTCAGTTTTCAGACTCTAGAAAATCTAGATCATCACAGGAGAGTTTAGCCAATTACATGGTTTTACTCAAAGCACATGACAAACTATAAATAGCAACATAGTCTGTAGTGACAGTAAGATTTGATGCTGAAATGGGTTTGATTGAGAATCCTTAGTTGGGAGATTGGGTTTGAATTAGGAGCAAAACCATAAATAACAGTTTCTGCCTATTTCAGCTTTAAAGGTTAACTATGAGCATGCTATAGCTGATGGATAACAACTAGTGATCTATCTGTATATAGATAAATATAAATAGTAATGAACAAAAAGTTTGTTATACACTTGTAAAGACCATGTATATCATGGTAGCCTTGAGTTTCCAATGACTCTTTCAACTCTGAATTTTCTATGATATAATAGTTAAAACAGATGTGTACTTTGTAGGGCTGGGACTTTAATGCATTAATTATGATTAATTAAATACAGAAAAAATAACGCATTAAGAAAATAACATTTAATTGCTCCTTTTTCAGTTCCCCTTTTTCTGTCATGAAGCCATGAAGACGATACACAGGAGAAACATCAGCGCAGAAGAGAGTTTGGTGAACAGTGAAGGAAGATGCGTTTGCATTGAGCTTGCTGGGCAGAAGGTTTTCTTTTAAAAATCCTCCCAATGTCAGCTTGGATAAAAGCACGGTTGTGTGCAAATTGTGCAAGAGTTTACTTATCACTGCAGCACTTATAGCTGACGGTATCACCTCAGTGTAAAGCATGGTCCTGCTCACACCAGAGCTAATGTTAGCTACGACAGTCCTGCTACCGGCTAATGGCTAATGATGTAGCCATCCCATAACAGACCACTTTAGAAGACATTTAAAGTGCCCGAGTTTACAAAAAAATTAAAATGCTGAATATAATCACCATAATTACTCTTTGAGTTTGCTGTAATCTGTGAATGTAATAGATGAGAAATGCAGATAAATATAAATGAAGCAAACATTAACTTAAACCACAATAATGTCTGTCTTTTATTAACTTAATTATAAGCTTTTAGTTTATGAAAAAAAGTTGTTCATAAATAAGAAATTATATTCCTAAAAACAGAACCATCAAAATTACACCATTTATCAGACTCAGAAACTATGAAAACAGAATGAATCTATGAATCTTCAACTTTTGAAGGTTCTTGAACAATTTATGCTGATGTTTTGAGCCATACAACTAAATCCAGGCTTTAAATCATCAATATCACTTTTTTCTATATGTTCCATTTTTAAGTTGTATTCATTTTAATAATTTAAATTTAAAATGATAAACATGTATATGTCTGTTTATTGATGCATCTGTCAACCAAAAGTTGTTTGAATTAAACAACTTTACTTATTGTGTCAAGTATGGTTATTTGATAAAAATGTGTTTAATTGCAAATAATTAATTACAAAGCCTGTAATTAATTAGATACTTTTTTAAATCGTGTCCCACCACTAGTATTTGGTTACAATAATGTATTTTGGTTCTTAAATAGGTTTACTATGTGCCATCCTGGTAAAATGTTCTTCATTTTTGCCTCAGTCAGGAACTTCTGATTGTATCCTTGACTCCTCTTGACAGAATTGGTACCATTCAGCTAAATTTGTTGGTTTTCTGACAGATTTGTTTCTTCAACACAGTCCACAGGTTATTGATGGGGTTTAAGTCAGGGCTTTGAAAGGCCAGTCTTAAACCTTAATTGTAGCCTGATTTAGCCATTTTATTTACCACTTTTGTGTGTTTGGGGTCAGCGTCTTGTTGAAACAACTGCATCCAAGATCAACCTGATGATTTTAGGTTTTCCTGCAGAAAGTGAAGGTATTCCTCCTTGTTCATTATTCCATTTACTTTGCATGAAGTACCTGTTTTGTTAGCAACAGAACAACCCTAGAGCAGAATACCACCACCATGCTTAGCAGTAGGCATACTGTTAAAGGTCTTCCCTTTTTTCCTGTCCTCAGATTTTCCCAACGTAGCGTTTGGGACTGAGTATAATGAGTGTATCAAATACACCCTATTTCAATTAGCTCAGAGAATTCAGCAGCTGTACTCAATCACAATCACTCATGAGAGGGTAAGAGATCATGCCACTAAGAAAATTTGATTAACACAGCCTTCCTTCATCATAAAAACTGGAAATTCAGTTTGCTGTCTGAATAGTTGTGACCTAGTAGGTTTTGTTACATTTCCAGTACAAACAGAATATGCAAAATCTGTAATAAATATAGCTGCATAAAGTTAAGCTACAATATACAGGTGGAAACCCCAAGAAACTGGAGCCTTATTAAAGCTTCAATATGTGTACTTTTGTTTAGGTCATGTCAAATGGATAATGTTGACTAGAACCAGCTGCCGGTTGTGGATAAAAATGGAGCTGCTGAGAGAGCCTTGAGAATGAACCAAACACCGATCTAAAGATTCCATGTAAAACACTCAGTACAGGTGAGAGGACCTGCAGAGTTGGTAATAATTTTCTATAATGTTTTCATTACCAATAACATCTTTTATATTGCATGTAGTTATTTGGCCCACTTTTACCATGAAATAATTTCTTACTCAGACTTAGATTATATTGTGTAACCTGCACATCCATCCATCCATCCATTTTCTGCCCCTTATCCGGGGTTGGGTTGCAGAAGTGGCAGACGAAGTAGGTCGTTCAGACATCCCACCCCTTGGCAACGCTTTCCATTTCTTCCTGGGGGATCCCAAGGCATACCCAGGCAAGATGAGTTGCATAAACCCTCCAGCGGGTTCTGGGTCTGACCCAGGTACTCATCCCAGGCGGACGTGCTCAAAAAACCTCCAAAAGAAGCTTCCCCACAGGTATATGAGTCAGATGTCCAAACCACCTCAACTGGCTCCTTTCAATTCAATGGAGCAGTGGCTCTCCTCTGAGCTCTCCTTGTCTGAACTTCTCACCCTATCTCTAAGACTGAGCCCAGCCACCCTGTGGAGGAAGCTCATTTCGGCTGTTTCTACCTGCAATCTCGTTCTTTCGGTCATCACCCAGAACTCACGACCACAGGTGAGGGTTGGAACTTAGATTATTAGATTACTGCTGATGCTGCACCAAGCCGCCTGTCCATCTAACCCTCCATTTTCCTATCACTCAAGATCCCGAGATACTTGAACAATTTCACGTGGGGAAGCAACTCCCCCCAACCCAGAGAAAGCAAGCCATCAGTTTTCAGCAGAGAACCATGGCCTCGGCCATGGAGGTGCTGACTTTTATCCCTGCCACTTCACACTCACCTGCAAACCGTGCCAGTGCATGCTGAGGGTCGCGATCTGATGAAGCCAGCAGTACCATGTCATCTGCAATAAGCAGAGACACGATCCAGGGGTCCCTAAACCGGAAGCCCTCCTCACCCCAGCTGTGGCTTGGGATCCTGTCCATGAAAACTACAAACAAGACTGGAGACAAGGGGCAGCCCTTGCAGAATCCAACACTCACAGGAAATGTGTTTGACTTTTGTCGAGAATGTTTACACAGCTCTCACTTTCGTTGACCGAACAGTCTGAGCCGCTCTGAAAAACCTGAACAACAGGAAAGCCCCCGGCATCTGTGCCATCACTTCTGAGATGCTGAAATCAGGTGGCGATAGCATCATTGAGTGGCTCACCCACATATTCAGTCAGGTGTGGGAGACAGAGAGGCTTCCCAGCGACTGGACCAGAGGAGTCATTCTGCCCTTCTGGAAACGTAAGGGTGACAGGCTTGTTTGCAGCAACCACAGAGGCATCACCCTTCTCTCCATCCCCGGCAAGCTCTTCACCAGGATCTTGCTCACTCGTGCTCTCCCAGCCATCAGAGGCAGCCGCCGTCCCCTGCAGGCTGGCTTCATGCCCAACTGCTCTACAACAGACCACATCTCTGCTGTTCGCTTGCTGATAGAGAACAGCTATGAATTCCATACAGTTCGCCACCTGTACATCGGATTCATTGATCTGAAGGCTGCCTTTGACACCGTCTGCCATACCTCACTGTGGAGCATCCTACAGGCCCTCGGAGCACCACCTAAGATCGTTGCCCTGTTTAAGCTGCTTTACAGCAATGCACAGAGCTGTGTCCGTGTCAACGGCAGAGACTCCGACTGGTTTCCCATCTCCAGCGGCATTCGCCAGGCTGCGTGGCTTCTCCTGACCTTTTCAATTGCATCATTGACCATCTGATGTCCAGGGTTTGTGAGCGGGTCCCCGGAGTGTCCCTTGGCAGCTACCACCTGACTGACCTGGAGTACGCTGACGACACCATCCTGCTCAGTACATCCTACAGCCAGCTGAGAGACGCACTGGGCATATACAGTGAAAAGGCAGAGAGGCTTGGCCTCCAAGTGAGCTGGACAAAAACCAAGTTAATGCATGTCAGTGCTGGACCGGATCCATCCCCTCTGTGGCTTGGTAATGACATCGTAGAGCCTCTCAAGAACTTTGTGTATCTGGGGTCCATAGTGACAAACAACGGGGACCTACAACCAGAGATCACTCGCAGAAGAGCCCTGGCATCATCAGCTCTGCAGTCTCTCTGGAAACCACTGTGGCGGCACCAGACTATCTCACGCAAAACGAATCTCTGTATTTACAACTCAGCAGTACTCTCCATCCTGCTTTATGGCTCGGAAACATAATTTTTTTCATATTTCATATTTTTTTCAACATGCTTTCTGTCTAAACCAATACTTGTACTATTCTTTATACTCCTTCAGGAGCCAGTCACAGTGCCACATTTAGCTAAATAGATTGAAAACTCTTTCATGTAACAAAGCTTTTATGGAAAGTGAAATGAAATGAAACTCTGGCTGCAAGAATAGATGGCTTTGATAGCAGGGCTCTCAGAACCATCGAAAACATCAAAACGCAGTGCTTAGAGCCCGCACCTGCCAGCCCAGAGCATCTTGCTTGGCCGTGCAATGCCGCACCTGCTGGTTCGGTCATGTCCTCTGCCTTCCTCCTGACTATCTGACGAAAGCCATTCTCCAGTTCGACCCAAAGGCCGCAGGCTGGACACGACCACGAGGCAAGCCCCGCACCCGATGGCTCAACGTTGTTGCGGGCGTCCTCAAACAACGTAGAGTTGCGGTGGAGGATGCAGAGCTGCTGGCACAAGACCATCAGCAGTGGAAGAAACTGGTTCATCTGGTCGGCTCGACGCACATGGACGGGATGCCCCGCCCTTCGCAGGAGCCCTAAGTCAAGGTGCATAAGCACAAACAACAGTCAGTGTTTACCTCTCCACAACATGCACTTGCTCCTGGGAGAACTCCAACAGAGCAGCATTCAGCTGGGGGCTTGTGACTATCCCCACACCCACCTGGCACCTCTCATTCCAGGCAACTCTACAAAAGAAGAGAGTCCAACAACTTTCACAGAGTTTGGTTCCAGAACCCCTGCTGTGCGTGGAGGTGAGCCCAGCTTTACTTCCATGGTAACGCTGCACCTCCCTCACCAGCGCAGGTTCCTCTTCCCCACCAGTGAGGTGACGTTCCACATCCTCACAAGTAGTCTACACCAGCACTGGACAGTGTGCCCAGGCACATTGCATCGGTTCTGTCAAGTGGCCTTAAACTCCAACATGCTGCACTCTTGGTCGGCTTTTCTACACTTAAACGCAAGACACCTTCAACATTATTTTCTTTAGGGAATTACCAAAAACAAGATTGATTAAAAAATAACACAATGGGCACTTTTAGAAAACAGTCTTCGAACAAAGTAGATTTACAACAGGCAGAAGATTCTTGTGCAGCTTCCTCCTGGCTGCTATTCTTTCTCTTCCAGCTTTTCCTCCTTTTCAAGATCTCATATCCCTCAATCCTGAGCTCATAGCACATTTTGCACAGCTGTAAGGTAAATATGTTGTGGCTGATGGAAGAAAGCACAGGGCTAAGTATAGCCCAGGACCTTTGTACTCATACCTTTCCAGGCCACACAGGCCCTGGAGATTACAAAAGCAATTGTACACCTAGAGCCCTACATCAAGTGATACTGCCATTTGTGTTCCTTCAAGCCATTAGCCCCCAGTGTGTTGGCAGCTTTGCACTCCCAGTGCAATAATTGCCAGATACATTCCACACCTCCACACACACACACTCATGATGCCTTAACCTCTGAGCTCAGAAACATATAAGTCCTGATTTTTTAGACGTTTAGTCAAGTGCTCGAGTTGTGGTTTACTTTCAGTTAGTGAGTGCATTTCAACGTGGAGCTGGGTAATGAATCAACAATCAGCTCTTTGTGATTTGTCTAGGTGTGTTTGACGCAGGAATTCTACAGTTGCTTTTGAGAGCTGTTCCCCAAATCCTACAACAGCACAGTGCTAATCACTAATAGTAATGCTTTTTTGAAATATGTAATTCAGCTTCTAGTTTGATTATCCTAGCTGCCAGGATTACTTGATCTTAGTTAAATTTAGAATTTTGTATTAAGGAAAGAATTTAAAATGATTATGTTTAGGACTTATTTATAGAACTGCAGCATGAGTTTGAAGTATGTTACAGTAGGTTGTGATAATATGAACCAATTCTGCTTAAAAATGTATGCTGAAAAACTGTGGAGCTAATCACATGGTGTCAAAAAAAATTGATATAACTTACTGTGAGAGCAGGGAATCTGTTCTTGTGATCCAGCAGATCACACCTAAAATATGCAACTTACAATCATCTTGAAACCAGAAGTGTCCACAAGGCCAAATGTCCACATTTAGGCCGTAAAACTGAATTATCAAAATTGTTGATTTTCTGTTTTAAGTTTTTATAGTTTCTAAGAAATTGAGGTCCGCTGCATTTTCTGTGTAAGGTCACCATATTACCAAATGTTAGTTTTCTTCTCATCCTGCACACCTAGCATATTTTTCACTCAGTGTTCACTTGCATTTTCACTGGGTGACTGCTTTAGTTTAGGCACCAAAGAGTCAGGGTTTGGGTTAAAATGCACTCTTAAACCATATTTACTACATTTTGAAAACCTGTTTTTGTGCATTTCCAGTGAATGGCTTGACCATAGATTTAGTATGCGCTTATTCACAGGATTGCAAGAGTTTGCGAATGTTATTGTGGTTACTTTATGTTTTTCAGTAATCAGGATGCATGATAACATGCCTACTGAGCCGATTTGACTGGCTGACATGTATGGGAATGATCTGTAATGAATGAATTAATGGACTGATAACATCCAAATCAGGTAATGAAACCCTAATGTTTTTTTTCCATGCATAAAATTATTGTCTAGTTTTTATTCAGTGATGAAAAATAGTAAAAAATTTCATCATAGTCTGTCTTGAACCACTAGTTTACATTTAGTAATCTAGTCTATTCTTATTTGTGACAAGCATTGGCGTCAGAGAAAAAATGATCAGTGGTAGAACTAGATTTAAGAAAGTCAGCCTGCCTCTGCCATCACAGATAATTATTATTCACACAGCCACAAGAGGTCCTGGTCAAGAAAAGTTAAACAGAGGTTGTTTTAACAAATGACTAATGCTATCGTTTTTCTCCTGCCAGTCCCTTTAGTCACTGCACTGTTGAAACCCCCTGTGAACTTGAGCCTTGTTCTTCTTTATGCTAAATAAATCTAAACAGCTAAGTTCCTGCTCAACACTCGTGCTTGTAATTGGCAATAATTTAGGGACCCCACTTCTGGGGCTTTTTCTCAGTTTTTCGGTTAACTTATTTCTGTCTCTCCCCCACAATTCCTTTCATCTCCCACTCATGCCAGGAATGGTGGCTGCTCTCAGCAGGATGTCAGTTTTGTAAATGCTACAGGACTTTGTGAACTGCAGAGAAGCGATGAAGAAAGGAAAGAGGTGACGATGAAAAGACAGAGATTCAGTGCCAGAAGTTGCAGAGCAGAAATGCAAAGCCCAATGTTGTGAGAGAAGGAAGTGAAGAATGATACATAAAATCATAACAGAAAGGGGGAAAAATGAGAACGTAGAAGAAGTAAAAGAGATCTGACTGTCACAACACGGATCAAAGGCCTTCATGTCCCCTTCAAAAGATCGACTCATCCACAGTATCAGATGGCTAGAATCTAGTTTAGCCACTCAGATTAACAGTGTCACATTCAAACCGTGATTTACTGCATGCCAAAGTTGGTTTTCAGTTTTCTCTTATTTTTATTTGAAGAATATAAATTCCAAAATGTTTAATGAAATCATTATCTTAAATGTTAAGGGCACTGCAACAGGATGAAAAAAGGAACAGGCATGAAACTTATATCACTTATTTGTTATTCATGTATAAGCTGTACCTCATCTTGCATCATTCATTTCATACTTCAAATGATTTAACAATCAAGCCTCAGGGGGTGTAGTGGAGCAGGGCAGAGACAGGAGATAAATTGCTCTGTGTTTCAGTTGCGCAGTAATTATTTCTGAGGTAGTACTGAAGACACCAAGAGGCAGATGAAAGACAGGTAGATTCTGGGGCCCCTCTGAGAGCCTCAGCGCTCTGCAGGAAGAGCTCCATTAACTGAAGCACCATGGGAAATGTAGCACTTTGAGCTGGACAGGAGCCTATTGTGAATCTTCTCACCAACAAACATGTACATTGGTTTTATGTTGTATTGGTTGATACCAGTCATTGTTCGCAATCTGTGTTTTTTAGTTGTTTGAGGTAAGGATGGCACAGCTTGTCATCTAAGGTGTTTATAAAGACTCAGGGATTTCAGATGTTCAGTGACATCAGTAAGCAAGATTTTTCTCTCACTGATTGTCATTTCAGTACACAGTGCTTCTGTGTACTGCAACCAGCCAGTACTTTGTAGCTGGTATTAGGACTTGGAATTGTCATTTTCTTATATTGGTAGCTAGCAAGCAGGCAAACTATATCCAAGTAGCAACAGAAGCATTCCATATAATGGCAAGGCCACATATCTACAGTGGTGGAAGAAAGTTTTCGGACACCCCATGCATTTGTGAAATATTGCATTAAAAATCACTCTTAGGTCTTCAAGTGCAGATTCTTTTCATACAGTCACATCCAAAATACTAAATTAACCCTAAAAAAGCCATTAAAGACTTAAAATTAATTGGTTCCACAAAAATACATAAGACATTTTGAGCATTGGGTTATTTTGGTACCAGTAATCCACCAATGAAGGTTGTGCTTTTTATTAAAAGACAATTTTTGTTGCCATTCTTCGTGTCTTTATAAAGCCAGCACATTTGAAAGTTCTAAGAGACAAAAATAGCTTAAACAAGGAACGTAATGCAGGTAACATGCCTGAAGATACAGATTCTCAGGCAGGAAGGGTACAACTGCTGCCAGATAGCCGGGAAGTGCAGATGCAGTCCTTCAGCAGTTGGACACACAGTTTGTTTGTGGCTGTCTGATGGAGCCACATCTTTTGAAACAGACAAAAAAAAATTCCACAAATATTTCAAGATTGTATTTGATATTGTGTAAAATTTTAAGGTTGTCCAAAAACTTTTTTCCACCGCTGTATGTCAGGAATAAAGGAGGAGGTCAAGAGGTATTAACACGAAGTAATGAAGTTCATATTGTGATGAGTGGGTTGATCAACAGAGCAGCAAACTTGGAATGGAGCTAAAACCGGTGGTAATATGGGCTTGGTAGAATTAGCGATCTGTGGAGTATTTCAATTTGAAACACGAAAGACATGTTCTGCAGACATGTGAGACTGACATTAGTTGTGGAATGTGGAAGAGTTGTTGGTATAGGTTGTTGACTCACAGACTGAAATATGTACAAATTACAGTCATCAGTTTGTAATAATCCATAAGGTGAGCACCATATTTTTTCAGAGACTATGCTTAACATCTGTGTACAAATATATCTGCTTTTTTGTTGCTTATTTAGTAATTATAGAAATGCATTACTAACACCAATGAAAGTCAGCAACTTTATTGAGATCTTCTCTTGTCTTGCTTCCCTTGTGTTGCCAGCTGTGGTCTGGAAATTATAACTGTGGGACATGAGGTGAATGAGATGTGTCTCTATATGTCATGAATATCCATGACACAAAGAATTGGTTTGTATTTGAAAATCAAGTTTCCAGGATCTTCAAAAATGTAATGAGTTGGCCCTTAAGCATGAGGTGAAACCCTGAATGTTTTCCCCTTGTTTGTAACTAGGAAGTTTGTCATATCCAGACTGTATCTCAAAATCTGGAAACGATCTGCATGGTTAATACCCCTTAAAATACTGCATGTTTTATTGTTATTTGGATCTTTTAAATGACTGGTTACTTCAGATTCTTGTTACTTGTTGGTGATTTGCCTGCTTGTCATATAAGATTTGTTTGTTTGGCCCTTCTGCCTTTGTTATTGTGAACAGTGGAGAGACAGACAGGAAATGTGGGGAGAAGAGCAGGGTAAAGACAAATGGCCATGGGTCGGAATCAGACCCATGATCGCTGCGTCAGGGACTATAGTCTCTGTTTATGGGTCGCCCGCTCAACCTGTTGCGCTACAGGAGGGCCCATAAGACTTGCTTTAATCAGATTTTTGATCTGTTTGTTGTACAGACATACATAGATTTCCATCTATCCAGATTCCCAGCTCTGACTGCAGACACATTTTACTATTAACCACTGAGATTATTCATTTGAAGAGATTATTTGATTAAGTAAATGCCAAATTATAGTGCGCTATAATTTGAGAGCAAATGAATGTTTGCTGATGAAGATATTTGCTAAGCTTTTTTTTCTGTCATTCTCTTTATTCATGTAGCTTGCTTAGTTTCCTCATTTTCAATATTAAACACAGTCTATTTTTAATTATCATCTTCCTCCTTTAGAACTTGGCTAGGTGGAATAAAGCTATCATCACTATCAGAAGTGTCAGAACTGTCTGCACATTAATCATAAATGTTACAGTGATGATACTCTAGCCTTTTGCCAGGGTTGCAGATGCATTCCATCTCATTACAAGTCTTTACATATTGGGCTGAACAGCCTTGACCAATCCCTTCATGGACCACATACTTGTTTAATTCTTGGTGGATTAGTGCGTGCATGATCAAATTTCACCAACATGCTAATGAGTGAATTACAACAGGCTGTCTTTTGTGCTGGACACGCACACACAATTAGAAAAAAAGTGTATCCTAGATTTTATATGAACAAAAAATAAAGTGACTTTGGCAAGATAGGAGATCTCTGTAATTAGAGGGCTCTAGAGGGATATGTGAGAGTCTACAGTAAGAAGGATTATTTTGGATTAAAGCAGTGGTAAAAAGCTCTGCTCTCTAACATTATAGCCTCATTTCCACAAAGGACCAAACACATGTTCTGAGGCACTAAAATAACACATTTTTTTTCATCCTTTAGCAACCTGGAGAAAGTCAGCTCTTCCTTTATCTTTCTAAGCAGTAGCACATGTCTGCTTACGTGAAAAGGCTCTCTCACACTGCCAATGTGCATCACCAAGGCCTTTAAATAGATGGCAGAAATACCAAGCATGTCATTGTGGGCTTGAAGTATTTGTAGTTTAGCTGAAGAAACTGCAGATTTTTCTGCTGTCATGGCTTTCCTCATGGCTATAGTGCTGATTTTATATTCCACCTGTGACAACACAAGATCAAAATTATGCAGCCACTGGCAACATCTTTGTAGTAAAATGAGGCAGAACCAAGAAATACATAGAATGGATCTACAAATAAATCATGTAGTTTGGTATCAATCCACTAAAAACATGATTTTACTTACTGATCAAGCTCAGTAAGAGGGTAAAACTTGTTTGAGTGGCTTTTTCTGTTTCAATTTTTAGTATCCATTCATGCTGATCTTTTCAGTTGTCCATATTTCTAGAAACTGGGCTGCCCTCTAGCTACTGCATCCATGTGAACACCAAGAATTTAAAAGAAATTTCCTTAATTTAATAAAATTGAACAGCAACATTATTATTATTATTATTATTATTATTATTATTATTATTATTATTATTATTATTATTATTATTATTATTATTTGATTTTTTATTTTTTCAAAAGCAATGTCCTGTCAAGGCCTAGTCACAAAAGCAGTTTAAGTTCATTAATTTTCATTTGTAGTCTCTAGCACAAAATCTAAAATGAGACTTTGACCTTGGTGAATATTATTATATTGATCATTTTTATTGACCTGTTTTAAATAAAGACCGAGACTAGCTATAATTACAATTTAACCACTTAAGTCGGAACAGACGGCTGATAATTTTCATGTTAACAGTGAAAAAACAAAACAACACCCCCCCAAAAAACTGAATAAAGACACAACACACATTAAAAGGTACTAACTGTGTGAAAACAGCCATAAAAGCCTTGGGATGCACAGAGTACAGGCAGGGTGAACCACAAGTACACCTGCAATCTGAGAGTAAAGTGCTCTGTCATGATGATATGGTATAATCAGGTCTTTAAGATAAGGTGGAGCATGGTCATTAAGAGTTTTATATGTTAGACTCAGGATTTTAAAGTCTATCCTGCATTTTAAAGAGAGCCATTGAAGAGAAGCAAATAGGAGAAATATGATCTCTCTTACTGGTTCCTGTCAGAGCTCTGGCTGCAGCATTTTGGTTCAACTGGAGGTTTTTAGGAGTGTGATTGGGACACGCTGATAATCAGGAGTTACAATAGTCTTAGGCCTAGAGATTACAATTGCATAGACATGATATGACAGAGCAGGAAAAGCACAGGTGAAACTAAAATAGATTCACTAAAGCTCTGTTTCATTAAGGATTCCAGGAAACTTCTCTAATTAGCCAACAGGCACATCCTGGATGTTTTGTGTCCTCATGGGTGTTTGGAGTGGCAGAACAGTACATATAGGACTGAGTTAAAGTAAATGGTTGTGTTGTCCCTGGTAAATTAATGAAGGAACATTAGTGACTGATACATTTCATCATAGATTGTGTACAGTAATTGAGCACTATGGCAAAGAGTTTTTAAGTCTTCAAAATCAATAATGTCACCAGCCCTATTTTTCACTCTACCTGCAAGTAATATAAAGTCTGCTGTAATGGACATGTAAGGTGCAGTCTATGGAATGTAGCCCAGTTGTTCTAATCCCTATAGCCACTTAATCTATCTCTTCCATTGGGATCCCATACCAGAGAGGATATATAATCCCTCCAGCCCAATCTGGGCCTGTCTTGTGGTCTTCTCCCAGCTGGATGTGTCCAGCTGGGGCACATCCAACCTCTAGGGAGGCTTCCAATTGGCATCATGTTCAGATGCCTGTACCACCCCTGTTGCTTTTTTCAACATAAATGAACTCTTGTTTGAATCAGAGTTACTTCCTGGTGGGTTATCTCAGTGTTGGGCACTACAGAGGAAACTCATTTCACCTGCCTGGAAGCGCAATCTCCTCCACAGACAAAAAGCTCACGACAGTAGGTGAGGATTTGAACATAGACAAACTGGTAAATGAAGAAATTCACTTTGAGCCTTAGCTTCTTCTTTACTACAACAGACAGTATCACTACAGCTCCAGTCGACTTGTTGACCCCTGCCTCTCAATCATGAACCACACCATGAGAACTTCTTAACTTGTGGCAGCAAGTGTCACCCTACTAGCAGAAGGCAGTTCATTTTCTTGCAGGTAGATGGCATGGAATATAATTCATGACAAAATGCCAGGTTTCAGTGAAATGGAGATGTGAAATCAGCAGACAACTGCACATAAACATAAATGAGCTGCAGTATCTGTATACACTGAATGTTGTGGGTGCATTTCCAAAGTGTGTGATCACCTACAACTGTTCACAGTAACAGTGACAGTGTGGTACAACAATGTGGTACAGAAATAATCCCAAAGCAAATAAGTACTTACCTGACCTTTTCTAGAGATAGCAGGTGACAGAAAGGATATTTGACTTCAGCTGAGAGCTTTGTAGTGTCTGCCGTGAGTGCTTCCATGTGTAGTACTTGCTGAGCATAGCAGTAGGATTTTTTTCTGTCTGCTCAATATTCCCCATGTAACCTCACTGCCTGGTAGCCCCAAGGCTTGCCTGTAGCCTTAGACACATGCTGCTGATGCTTTAAGTTTTGCCTGGGACAAGGAAAGAGGAGGAAAAACACATAGATTATCCCTGATGCACCATCTACTTCACTACACACTGAAGTTGGATATCATGGAATGTAAAGGCACTACAATTCATGTTCTGGAAATCCTGGATCTGTCAGCTGCAGAACATGTGAGGTAAGAGGGTAAGTGGAAGGAGTAGAGTCTGATGATGCATATGCTGTCTGGGTAGAGAATATCAAATTACTATTTCATTGATGTATCTGTTTGCAGCACTGGCAAAAAATGACACTGCAGATAATCTGCTTAAATAGTTCACAGTCATTATAAATATTCAGACATGCATGAGCCTCTTGCCTTAACTTTCTTCACGCATCCACCATCAATGTGTGCCAACATGGATCACACTGTTATCCTTATTCTAGCGTGACTGTTATACAACATCTATCAGTCACATGTTGGGCATTTGTAGTGCATTTTAAGCTGAGTCAGTGGTAATGTTCTATTTTGATTACCACTAAATTGCACTGCTTAGACAGAAAGTAGATGTAGTTCTACAGTTCTTTAGTTATGGGAAACAAACAATTCTAATTTTCCATGAAGGATCATATTTTTTTTCAAACTCTTTCAAATCACTTCAAACAAAAATGCTGTTTTCTGCAGCACTGGCGATGCTGCCTTTTTATTGTAGTAGCATTACATGAAGTTTATATGTTCTTTGTGTTCATAAATTACAGCTTAGAAAGTTCTATCCAGTCAAGGGAAACCTGGCTTGCTGTTGGCCTCTGTTGCATAACAGCACGGCCTGACATAGTAATCTCGTAAGGTAAAGCAGACAGGGATTTAGTTTTATTGGTACAAATTTAAATGTAAATAGTTTATTAGGTAATGACTCAAGTTGTTATAAATCAAAATGCCTAAACTTCAGATGAACAAGGTCATGTCATGTCTACAGGCAAAAGTGTGTCTTCCTGATTTGAAGGTAGCACCTGTAGTAGTCATGATAAACTCCTTTACAATCTCAAGATTGCTTTGACGCTCAAAAGACCCCTGTTCAGGGTGTAGAACTTTCTGAAAGTACAGGAGGGCTAGCAGTGAGTCCAGTGCCTTTGCCAGCATTTCCCCAACAAATCCTAGATGGACCAGTGAGGAAGCTCATGCTTCATAAAGCATTTATGCAGAGCAAGATATTCAGGTTGATGGCATTGGTGTGTAAGCATGCTTATGAATGGGTAAATGGTTGAAAGGGGCTATGTGAGTGTGGATTATTTATTCTGCAAAATATTTACTACTATGCCTCTGAAATATTGGCATTTTGAGGTTTGACAAGCTAGAACAGTTTTGTAGGAGTATTAATGAGGTTAAGAGAAGGTTTCTCTGTCTTATTATTTGTGATCAACCTGAAAAATTGGACTCATTATGATATTTTTTCTGGGAAACTGGGAGTATTCACCAGTCAGCCACAATATTATGATCACTGACAGGTGAAGTGAATAACACTGATCATTTTGTCATAATGCAACATTCTGCTGGGAAAACTTCAATTGCAATTCAATTCAGTTTCAATTCAATTTTATTCATATAGCACCAATTACAATTCAAATTGTCTCAAGACACTTTGCAGAACCCATATGCCTGAACCCCCAGAGCAAGTCCCAAGGCAACAGTGGCAAGAAAAACTCCCTTTTAACGGGAAGAAACCTTAAGCAGAATCAGGCTCATTCATGTGGATGTTTGACATGTACCATCCACCTAAACACTGCAGGTCAAGCAACCCCCCACGCCCCCATGGCAACATCAGTTCTTGATTGCAGTTAAGATAAGCCACCCTCAGCAGGACAATGCACCTCAACACACCCAGAAAACTGCTCAGGAGTGGCCCAGGGAACACTATAGAGCTAAGTTTTTCGCTCAGGTTCCACATTCTCCAGATCCAGGTCTTATTGAGCATCTGTGGGATGTACCAGTATAAGACTGATTTAGGTAGGTCCCACCCTGCAACCCACAGGACCCACAGAATTCATTGCCACTATCCCAATGCCACAGAACATCCCCAGAGGTACTATGTCCATGCCCCACTGGGTCAGAGGAGTTTTAGCAGCATAAAGGGGACAAACACAATATTAGGCAGGTGGTCATAGTGTTTTGCTTGATCGGTGTACTTCTGCAACATACCAGGACTTGGGATTTGAATTATCAGAATTCTATCCAATGTTTGTATACATCGTAAGTGTACCCTGTTGAGCATGGCGTCAGTTAGACAGCTGTTTATCAAAGTCATACAGAATTGCAGTAACAAGTCAATTCTGCACACAGGCCGTTGTCTTTCCATTTGGCCATTAACTCTTCTCGAGAGCTGATTGGATGTCTTTCCCCTCCCACTACCACTCCTCTCTGCAGAGAGCATGTGGCTATTAGCTTTTTACCTCGTGTCTCCCAGCTCACCCCATATGTCTTATCCATATTCTGAACTTTTAACACTGGGTGAGTGAGGTTGAGTGCACTCACATATGCATGCATACTCGCAGTCACACCCGTCACTGAGCCAGCTGCGATGACATTAATGTTGCAAAAAAGGGGGAAAAAAATATTAAAGAAGATCTATGGAGGCATTGGACTTCATTGTCAGTTTATCCCCTCATGGCTGTGTGGCTATGTGGATGAGATTCACAAGCATGCATAGCAGCTATTTGTATGATAATGTAAAACACATTCTGAGGACTATGTGATGCCATGCAGGAGACAGCTGACATAAGCACTTATTGAATCTTGTCAACCATTCAGTAGAAATGTGAGGAAAGCAGGAAGGATACGGAGAGGAAGAATGAGAAGAATAGCAGAGTGCTCAATGTTTGCCCTGTAAATGTGAGCTTCACTAGGCCCCTGTCTGCTTCCTTTGGTGCTCTTTATCATTTAAAAGAGGAAGACTACAATCTTTTACATAATGTAAGTCTGTCATGCTTGTTTCAGTGTTGAGAGTTGACTACAATGACCAGAATAATGAGAAGCCAAGTCTCCACTTCACCCACTCCTAATCCTACACTGTCTTTAAAAGAGGCTTCTGACATATTGTGGATGATGTGACATGATATAACACATTCTTCCATCTCAGTTCATTTCTCTTAGTTGAGATCCCTTTGAATAATGGGAATGTCCATTTATATACTCAGGGCTCCCAAAGCCTGTCTGGAAACATTGCCAACAAAATTTTCAATCCATAGATAAAACACAAATGCATGATGAGGGCTGGGTTAGCACATGCTATCAGCGCAAAATATGATGCACTGATTAGCTGTAAATTGTAGCTGGTGGGAACAGAAAACAAGTAAATGATATTCTGCTCTCGACCTGAATTTACGCTTCTCATCACTATAACAAAGATGGATTTTGGGATTTTAATCTGTCACAAAGATCTGTGACTAAAATGTCATATTGATTGTTCTCACTTAGGTTAACCCCTCAAGTAATTTTTTTGCCTGCTAAAAAATCCAGTCAGCAGCTGCCATGGGCTTTATGAGTTTATGAAAAGTGATGAGAGTATTTGGAAATACAATAATCTCAGTCCTAACCATTGTCAGATCAGACTGAAATCCAAAAAACTCCAGTAAGTTCTTGCATCTTCACTCTCACCTCAATAAAACTATAAATTAAAGAGAAAATTACAGCCAATGGCACTGATATTGTTGAACCTGCTCTGAAAATTCTCGGCAATTCAACCAAATTGGATGTGACAGGAAAGAAATACAACAATGCAACATTAATTTTTGTGACAGTAGTGCAAGGCAACATCTTCAGTGAATGTGTCATGGTCAATAACCTTTGAAAAAAGAATTCTGGTTGCATTTCAATAGCATATACAAAGACCTCCAGTGTGAAAATGGTTAACGATGAGCAACAGAGCCATCTTCTGTCACTAATGAAAACATGAGATGTATTTTCATACACTTTTTACATCAACTCTTTCAATTTGCACATAGAAAACTCTGCGTGGAAATGCTGAAAATTAAAGATAAATCTTGTAATAATGCCCAAATTTACCAAAAAAGACAAATGGACCTTGAGTAAATGCTTTTTGTCTTAACTAATATTTCAATTTAAAACAGTCCATTTCCCCTGGCTTACATTCAGATTTTAATAAAGTCACATTGCAATTCAACGCTACCAAATCTAAATAACATGAGAAAATATAATAAGCCATCAAATACTATCGATGAGCCTTGGTCTTGCAATCATTTTTCTCAGGAGGACAGTCTTTCTTCAAGCCAGCACTTCAGCAGAAAAATTGAGGCAGAAACATGCATGGCTGCTAAACTGACACCCAGTCAGGAGTAGACATGATTGAATTATAATTGCATATTTGTAACAAATGAAATTTAAAAATATAAATACAAACATTTTCTTTCATATTGTTAGAAGTACCTGCATTCACATTGACTACAAGGATTGTGGTATTTAAAAGTCCTCAGTGTAGCTTTGTGAAACCGTGAACAGACAAAGTAAAAAGAAAAGATGCTGCAACCCAAATACACGATGTCCTTTAGACAGATTCTGTATTCTTGAGAGTTCCTATTGCATAGTCTCACTAACCTCTGACCTGCCTTTTACAGAAAAACCTTGCAGAGATCTTGAACAAATCACATTATTATTAGTCCTCCTTTAAGTGATTGTGGCACTTTGATGGCACCAGTAGGACAGAAAAGGTTTTTAACACGGCTAACAACAGCAAGCAGCCAGGTCTTTCAGCTCTAATATGCTCCATTGGTTCATTAGCAGGGACAGTGTGTATGTGTGAGTGGGTGTGAGAAAGAGAGCGACAGAAGAGCAGCATTGATGCTGTCACTCAGGTGCCATTATGCTTAAACCAACCCACGCAGTGGCAGGCAGAGTCAGAGAAGAGGCATTATTAATATCCCCCCACTGAATCAAGCCTAAGAAGAGGAAGAATCATTATGGACTCTCTTTGTCTGTTGGCACTGAAGTCCCCTCTTTGTGGACATGAAAGCCGACACAATGATTTCTATTAGCGGACCTTGTCAGGCACTTAGCCAAGAGATTAGCACTGGTAATTCTGTCTTTTTGGTGTAGAAGTCAGAAAAAAGATTCAGAGCATTTGAGTGAGTGGGAGAAGGGTGGGGAAAAAGATTCATTAGCCTGGAACTGGTTCTTCAGTCAATAGACACCTGAAAAAATGTTTATTATTCAGGTTGAATTTTATCTACTTTACCAAACCCTCAGAGAACACCTGACTACTCACAGGATGAACCGGGTGATGGTTTGAGTGATGATTAGATTAAGTTCTGTTTCAACAGTATGAATTTTGTCATTAATGGCAGCTACTCTGGATACACCATCATTCAACCTGAACAATGGAGCTAAGGCATAAACATCCCTCCTGCTTAAATACCTCCTTCTATTGCCAGCCCTTTTCATTTACTTTCTTAAAGACATACTACATTTTGACACCAAAGACAAGTCAGTGCCACAGCAAGTTTTAATCATGTTCCTCCTTCATCAATGTAGTATCAGAGTCCAAGTGTTCAATGGACTTAAAGTAGACCTGAAAGAGTGAGGTAGAGATTAGGACTCTCTCCCAGGGATTTCAAGCTACATATAAACCCACGTACATGCCTGCTTGAACATGCTCACCACGTAGTCTAGTGGACCACAATAAAATGTAATGACATGGACTGTCGAGGAGGCCTGGACACCCTACTGTGATTGAAATGGAGACACAAAGCTGTAGGAAATTGGAAGAAAAGCTAGAGCTCAGTCTCACTCTGCCACATGCAGCAAGGTTGTTTTACTCATTTCTGCTGCATAAATTCCACCCTTGTGGCATGTTAAGCCGACATAATCTCCTTTCTAAATTAAAAAAAAAGGTTAGTTAAACATTTAGTCCATTATATTTGCTCTCCCCACAAAGCATCCACCTGTTTTCATACAATTTCAAAATGTAGCGATCTGCAAAAAGCACCATATCCCTAGGACAGACGAAAGAGCCACAGATTTTTACCCTTTCAGTAGTTGTTATTGCAGTTGTTTTGCTACTTGTACCTGTCTCTTTACTCTCCATGAAGGGCTGAGTAAGTAACTGCAAAACTCCAGAGGATAAAAGTATGTTTGCTGTGGTTCGCAAGGTGTCTATCAGTCAGGGATTTACCTTCCAAATGGAGTCTGTGGTACGCACTCAAAAACCTGTCTGTAATTAACAGCAAAGGACTGCGACACTCTCTGTGGTTCTCTCTGTCTGTGAGGGATAAGGCTGTTTGACCTCAGATAAGTATGTATTAATTTTTTATGTAGTCGAGACTGCTTCTGTTTCAGTACATTGCTATTTTGTCACTGCTGGTTTATTTTATTGAAGGTGTCATTAGCTGTGTTTCAACCACAATATTACAGACATTTTTGGAAAAACCTGCAAAGAAAATGGTGAACAGTGTGTTGTTCCATCAACTGTTATATGAAGGGGTGCGACAATTTTAACTCAGTTGTATCTGTTTAAGATTTCCGTAAACCAGGGCACTTCAAGAAGTTCTTGGCCTCACCCAGAAACAAGGGGCATGATTTCTATTTTGCAGCATAACTCTATACTCTAAAGTCTTATCATCTTCCACAAAATTCAAATGTTTGTTGTCATTGTTTGTTTTCATTGCTTTACAAGCAGGCTGTTGCTCCAAAACAAGCTAAATGTGACTTTGAACTGTTGTCCCATGCACCAGAGTGATGATGATGTCATCCAAGGAGGCATCTGGAGGCTCAAGATGTGGCCTTCTTCGACAGAGAGATAGTGATGTTTGAACATTGGTGGACCAACTGCATTGAAGTTAAAGCAGACTAAGTTGAAAAATAATGCAAAGACTTCTTTTTTAAAAAAAATCTTCTAACAGTAGTTTACGTTGAGGCTTGACAATCAAACTTTATTAATGCTTATGCAAACAGCGATTCCATGACATTCCATCTCAGCACTCTAACCATGTTACACTACTGTACTTCCATCTTTCTTCATTCTCAACTACAGGTATCTGCAAGGCACAAAACCCTGATACATGTCAATACATCATATCTCCCTTTTTAAAATATATATTGGCTCTTTCACTTTAGTAGAACCTGTAAACATGTTATCTCAATATTCAGAAAATATTAAACTTCCAATAAATGTAAAATTCACCATCAATCTATGTTTTTTCATTGTTGCTGAAGATATCAATCAGGCTGACTTGAAAAGCCTTCTCCCCTATTTCCAGCACTATGTGGGATGCAACACATTGGACTTGGCCTACACAAATATTAAGAATGCTTACAGAGCTGGCCCCGCCCCCACCTCGGTTACTTGGACCATCTCTCTGTGATGCTAATACCTGCATATAGGCCCCTGCTGAATAGAGACAAACCCACTGTTAGGGGGTCTGACCTGAGGAAGCAAGGAGCCCTACAGGATTGTTTCGAGTGGACAGATTGGGGGGTGTTTAGAGCCGCTGCTACAGACAATCAACACACCAACTTGGAGGAGTTGGTATCTGCCTACATCCAAAAGTGCACAAAGCACCTCTGCATCATGAAGTACAGTACATCTCCTCCAAGATCAATGAGAAGCCATGGATGACGCAGGGGGTATGTGAAAAGCTAAATGTCAATGTCAATGTTAGATTTATTTATATAGCACTTTTAAAAGGCCTATGGCCAACCACAGTGCTTTACAGTAAAATAAGTCATCAACAATACAAAAACAATAAAAGCAAAACAATAAGACAGTAAAATCAAACAGATAAAAGATCCATTAAAGGTGACTGCTCAGCCAAAGGCCAGGGTGAACAAGTGGGTTTTAAGACATCTTTTAAAAATGGAGAGGCTATTCGCAGATTGCACAGAGATGGGCAATGCGTTCCACAGCATGGGAGCCACAACTGCAAAAGCTCGATCTGCTCTGGTTTTCATGAGGGATTGAGGAACATCTAAGACCATCTGGTCAGCTGACCTAAGGGCTCTGGAGGGTTGATGCACCTTAACAAGGTCAGATAAATATTCTGGGGCCCGTCCATTCAAAGACTTAAAAACAAATAAAAGAATCTTAAAATCAATCCTGTACCCAACCGGAAGCCAGTGAAGTGAGGAAAGCACCGGCATTATGTGCTTGCATTTCTTTGTCCCGGTTAGGAGACGAGCTGCTGCATTCTGAACAAGCTGCAGACGGTTGAGTTCCGACTGGCTAATGCCGATGTACAGGGAGTTACAATAGTCCAAACGCGATGTAATAAAAGCATGGATAACTTTTTTTTTTTTTTTAAAGCTAAAGGCACGGAATGCCACTTTCAAGTTCGGGGATGAGTCTGTGCTCAGAACAGCTACAGCCAACCTTAACCATGAAATTGGAACAGCGAAGCATGCACATGATGGGAAGATTCAGGACTTCTTTCATGATCCCAGTAACACCAGGTGCATGTGGAAGGAAGTCCAGGCAACAGCAGATTAAAAGGCTGCTCCTCCACTATGTGACAATAATCCGCACCTCCTCAACAAACTGACTAACTTTTTCTGTTATATTGGAAGAAACACCAACACACCTTCAATAAAAACTAGTCCACTCCTTGATGAAACATCATTGAATCTCAGCATGGCTGCAGTCAGTAAGACCCTGGTGAACGTGAATGTGTACAAGGCAGCAGGCCCAGATAACATTCCAGAATGAGTACTCAAGGAGTGTGTTGACCAGCTTACGGACATCTTCAACAACTCGCTGGAGCAGGCTGTTGTTCTGTCATGTTTCATCATCTGCCATCATTGTTCCAGTGCCCCAAAAATCCAACATCACATGTTTCAAAGATCACTGCCCTGTTGCACTGACACCTATAATGATGAAGTGCTTTGAGAGGCTTGTTAAAGACCATATCATCTCCACACTGCCCCCTGTATTTGACCCATATTAGCTTGCTTATCAGCCATCACCTCAGCCTGGTACAACTGGAGGATAAAAACACACATGGTTATATGCTGCTGGTTGACTTCAGCTCAGCCTGTAATACGATCATCCCCCAGCAGCTGGTAACCAAAATGAGATCACTGGGAATCAGCTCCCCCATGCAGAACTGGCTGCTGGACTTCCTCACCAAGAGACCACAGTCAGTGAGAGTGGGAAACACCATCTCCAGGTCCATCCCTCTCTCTAACAGATCCCTACAAATATGTGTTCTGAATCCACAACTGTTTATTCTACTGACATAAGACTGCTGCACTGTATCTGCCTCAAACCACATCATTGAGTATGCAGATAATACAACAGTGGTGGGTCTCACTGGGGACAATAACAACCTGTCCTACAGAGAGGAGGTGAAACAGCTTGTGGACTGGTGCTCTGAGAAAAACCCAATCCTGAATGTTGATAAGACTAAAGAAATTATCATTGATTTCAGGAGAAAACAGCCCAGCCACACACCCCCACCATGGACTGTTCTCACTGCTCCCCTCTGGGAAGAGGTTCTGCAGCATCAGAACTAGGACAGGCAGGTTCTGCAACAGTTTCATTCCCCAAGCCATCAGACTGCTGATCACCCGATAACACTTTGGACAAGGCAGTCACTGCTGTTTTTAAACAGGTGCTACACTGTTTTAAACTGCTGCTATACTGTTTTTTAGTCAAAAGTTTGGATACACTTTCTCATTCGTTTGAATGAGAAAGTGTATGCAAACTTTTAACTGGTTTTGTGTATTACTTTAAACTTTTTACATTGTATGCATTGTATATAGCATGATATTTTACACATACACTACCGTTCAAAAGTTTGGGGTTACATAGAAATGTCTTTGTTGTTGAAAGAAAAACATTTTTTTTCAATGAAGGTAACATTAAATTAATCAGAAATACAGACATTGTTAATGTGGTAAATGACTATTCTAGCTGGAAATGACTGATTTTAATGGAATATCTATATAGTGGGGCAGAGGCCCATTTCCAGCAACCATCACTCCTGTGTTCTAATGATACATTTTGTTAGCTAATCATGTTAAAAGGCAACTGATGATTAGAAAACCCTTGTGCAATTATGTTAGCACATGAATAAAAGTGTGAGTTTTCATGGAAAACATAATGTTTCCTGGGTGACCCCAAACTTTTAAACAGTAGCGTATATGTTTTTAGTTATTTTTTACTAGTCCGATGGTGAGTAAATGCACCGAAATAATAAAGACACTGTTGCTGGTGGTGTCGGTCAGCTTGGTTATTTCTGTGTTCTCTGAAAAGTAACCCATGCAAAGTAGAAACTCAGATCCTCTGTAGTTGAAGAGGTCTTCCACGATGCTGTTGGAAGTACATAAAAGGCCCGACCCTCACGCACGCTTTATCCCATCAGGTTAGGTGAACACAAACAGTTGTTGCATAATCTAGTTGAAAACAAGCATGCCCTGTTCAACCAGGTTTCTCAGTTAACCAGCAAGGTCTCTAGTCTCACCTCCCAGGGAAGTCAGCTTTCCCCACAGTGTCCCTCCAGCTCACCTGCTCCTAGCTCTAGATCCACCACAGTTCAGATGATTAGAGAACCCTCTGTACCTGTGCCAGAACATTATGATGGTGACTTAGGTTCCTGCCAGGCCTTCCTGACACAAGTATCTCTAGGTTTTGAAATGCAACCCCTCTCTCCTCTGGTCATTTATGCACAGCTTTCCTGCTAAGTTTGGTAAAAGGCTAGGAATGGAGAACAGCAGTTTGGGAGAGTAGGTGAGAGGTCTGTGGCACCAACAAACCTTCACCAGCGAGATGAAGAAGGTCTTCAATCATCCTGTGAGGGGCAAGGAAATTCAACAACTTCAACTACGCACCAAATCTCCTCCCTCGCTCCTGGAGGCAAAAGCCCTTAACGGACTGCACCCAAGTCACCTATCGTACTGTTCCCAACACATTGGTTTTGGCTGGCAATCACCAAGAGGCTGCATGCGTGAACACGCTGCATGGATGTTCTCAAACTGAGCCAGTGAGCCCTTGCCAGGCTGGTGGAAAACCTTGAGTTTGCATGTTGTTTGTACTTAACTATGTTAAGCGCTGTGAGAAGACATATGTTGTGAAATAGTGGTATGTAAGTAAAATTTAACTGAATTCATAGAATTGAAGTCCCCTTCTTGGGTTCTTGGGTCATGTACATGGTGTGGACAGACCATTAAGACATTAAGACCACTTAATAGTCTCCCTTTTGGCCACTACAATCAAACCTTCGAGGTATACTTTTCCCACAGTTCTTGGTTGGACTTGAAACCAAGTCCAGAGCTGTCTTCTAGCCACTGAGAATTGCTGGCATCTCTGTCTGTTCTTGGCGAACTCCCATTCACTCACTGGGATTACTATTGAGACAGTCACTCTCCCTGAACTTCCAGGCGATATCTCCCATTCACCTTCTATTGCCCATGATGTATCTGCTTATAAAACACCTCAGTCAGAAGAGTAATCCCCTCTCCTCTTCACTGCCTACAGTAGTGCTTCACTTTCTCCTTCACAGTTACCCCTTCAGTTCCAGCTCATCCTACTTCAAGAGACTTTCTATTTGTTATTCCATTCCAAAGAGCGAAAGCCTTTGCTGGGTGCCAGCTTGTATATTCCAGACCATTAACAACATGACAGGAGGAGTTAGCTTGACTGGCATGTTTATTGTTCTGTTGACTGGACTCTGCTAATGAGGCATTTGCACTGTGCTGGTCTAGCAGGATTAGCCCAGCAACACAGAAGTAGCACAAACAAGAACCACTGCCACTGACCATTTCCCTGAGAGCGCCAAAACACACACAGTTCATGTGTGCATGCACTCACGTTCTATACTCATGCTGCCTTCAGGTCCTCACACTACACTCCTGCTTGAAACCCTCAGTTCAAAAGTTGTAAATGCAATTTGTAGATGCATTTGGCCGTAACAAATGCAAAGTAGTACAAAATAATTTTGTAGTGGCTTTTCTATCAAAGATCGAGCACTGCTGGAAAAGTTAGAAAGAGAAAATTTGCATTATGCATATATTGATGTTTTAATCATTTATTAACTTGAAAGCAGTAAAAGCTCAAAGCAGTAGTGTAGAAGTACAAAATTCCTTAAAGCAGGATCAATGAGTAGGAAAGTGCATAGTGCACCCTGTGCTTAGTCTGACAATACTCTGTGTACTCTCAGTGCATTCAACAACAGATGGAGTTTCTTTAGCTTCTGTAGGTGACATATTTGCAATGAGCAGCTTAGGTTAAATGTTGTTCTATGTAGGAATTTGATCTGATCTCTGAAAAGCAGGCCTTAGTCCCGAGCTCCAGAGGACTGGACCCATCCACACTATACTATACAAACAGTAATATTTAGCAAACAGTTCTTTGAAGCTCTTACAATTTTTTACGATCGCTTAACCACGATTTTGAAAACAGGGCTCGGAATTTCAAATCACTACACACAATTAGCACAACTTCACACACAAGATACAGAACACCTCAGATCCTGTGCAAAATGAAACACTTGTAAAAACTATATACACATTTATAAAAGAAAACATTTTATGTTAGCATATGAAACACACACATTTCATCAGGCTTAATTCTGTTTGAACCAGTTACACACTGCTGTGTTAAACTTAAAATACTAAAATACAATTCTACCTCTCAGTGATTAGATTGCTGTAAGTGAAGTACACAGAGAAAGTGCAAATATACAACATGGTGAATTGACCAAACTAACACAAGATCAATGCTGCAGACTATTGAAAATGTGATTTATTTCTCTTCATATAACCAAAATCAGTCAACATAGACAATCACAACAAAACATGTCCCAACACTGTAAGCCCAGAAAATAGACAAATAAAAATACTGTACTAAGAGTACAGGTTAAAAGTACTGTAAAGTAAAAGAAGAAAACAAAAAGAAATCCAAATACAATAAATTAGATATTACACATCTCTTCGCCTCGCTGGATCTGGACAGAGAATTTCATCAACATCACAGTGAGGACTCTTAGGCAAGGTCCTTTGTGCTGCCCTTGGCCCTGCCAACCTACCTCATGTTTTGTCTACTCTCAGATGTACTTTGCTTTGGATAAACTCAGAAGAAAGGATAGTTGTTGTTTTTTTTTCTTTCTTTAATGCTGCACAACCAAAGCATACAAGCACACCTGCTAGTTGGCTGACTGGGCATGTAGCATGAAAAACATTTTTAAGCCAAGGCTTCAGAGCGGTGGTTCTCAATTTTTTTCTGCCAGGCCCCCCTTTGGAGGACAAAAAGCTTCCACACCCCGCTCCAATAACTTTGCATATATGTATATACATATATATATATATATATATATATATATATATATATATATATATATATATATATATACTGTTTTACATTAAAACGTGAATATGCAGGACTCTGTTATTTATTTTATCTGATTCCATTTAGTTTTTCACAATAAAGATCAGAGATGTCAAACTCATTTCAGTCCAGGGGCCACATTCAGCCCAGTTTGATCTCCAATTGACCGGACCAGTAAAATCGGATCAATAACAACCTATCAATAACCACAACCCCAACTTTTTTCCCTTTGTTTTAGTTCAAAAAACTACATTCAGAAAATATTCACATCTTTTTTACAAAACATTATGAACACCCTGAAATTTCTTTAGAAAAGCAAGTTCAGTTTCAACAATATTATGCCTCAGTTGATTATTTCACAGTTTATCTACAAAGGAACACAACATTTAGTGACAGGTATCTGGATGTGAACAATGTAGTATTTTACTTTATGATCAAAACAACTTGTCAAGGTCTAGAAATTATTTAAAATTTACAGTTTTACACATTTACAATTTGCAGTAAATGTCTTCTCTGTAATTTTTACCCTTTGTAAAGTCATCCCGCGGGCCGAAATGGACCATCTGGTCGGCCTGTTTTGGACTGCGGGCTGCATGTTTGACACCCCTGGTAGAAATAAAGGGAGCAGATGAGATGAGGTGATGACGTGACCAAGTACGCCAGTGTTCTAACTGCATATTAACCATGCGTTCTCCTGTTCTTGGGAGTCTGTATTTGCCAAGTAAGGATGGACTTGCACAACAGCCAGTGCAGTTTGAGCAGCGAAAAACCGGCCGACGTTAAAACAATACTTCACCTAATTAGTTCAGCGTAGATGGACCTTTTCCTCCCAGTCGCCCACGCCCCCCGTCATGCCTCTGCGCCCCCCCAGGGAGATGTGCCCCACTGTTTGAGAAGCGCTGCTTTAAAGGCTAAAGAGGTTTTATTTCTGTGTCTGAGCTTTTTTACAGCAGCAGCCACCAGTTCTAACTATGGCATTGTTGGTATTGGCAGCTTTCAACTGCCACAGCCATGTAACCAGCTTTTTCAGGCTTTCTCTTTCCATTGTGTGGAATCCAATAGCTTCGGCTACTGTGTTAATTCTGACTGCACTGAAACAGTGACAAATAGTAGTTACTGAGCATATCTCAAATGCTATGAGCACATAGCAAACAGAACAACTGAGAGAACACTACAACTCAGTTGAAACAATGAAAGGGCAAAAAATGGCATTTGTTGTCATCACTGAGTGTCAGCTATAAGACCAATATAGCTGTTTTTGAGGGCTGCTCAAAAGTGTTTTTGCTAACTGCTCCAGTCTGCTCCTTCTCAGTTAACAACTGAGCCCTTATAAAATATAACACTGACCATGCTCTTGTTTTGTTTGCCCCAGATCATCCAAAATTTCACCTGAGTCCATGCATTGAGACCTGCGTCACAAGGGATGGACTCACAGACTTAATACAGATGCTTGCATTTCTTCGTGGCCTCCCTTTCTCCGTGTCTCATACAATCACATTGTGCATTCAGTTAACATTATTCAATTCATGTACATCTTGAAAGATGTTAAAGTTCTCCTAGTAGCCTGCCTGTAATAGCTGCCTGGTGATTTACAGTTTGTTCTGCTAATTGTCCACAGCGCTTGTTTTAGTCCCATTAGCACTAATGCTACAGCTGATAAAAAAAAAGGAGGGGGGCTATTGATAAACTGTGGGAATGAGACTGTGGTGGACCAGGTTCCAAATAACTCCTCTGTCACATGGTACAACCTCACCTGCAGCACCGATATTTATCTGAGAATTTCTTTGTCTTTTTAGACCTTTCTTCGAAACAAATGTCCATTTTTCATGAGATTTCAGTAAATACAGCATTCACAG